>NW_017671662.1:8449-72221 GCF_001879085.1 Nicotiana attenuata
GTTTCAATCTGAAATTCAGCCAAAATCAAGTCTAATCTTCACCAAAACACCCTCAAAATTGAGATATAAACTCCAAATAATATTCCCAATTGTTTGCAACAACACTCATTCCAAACAAATAATGGTTTTTGAAAACCCAAATTCGATTTCAAAGCTTCAAAGCTTTTTAATGGCTGTCAATGGTGGAGAGTCAAACACTTCAAAAATTTATTGATTGACAATTTCAATTTGAACACCAATTGTGCAACATGAAAGGAAATTGCTAAGTTAAAACGATTGAAATCCATTGATAAATTCCATTAAAACTCTATACAACAAGAAAGTAGGAGAGAGAGAGAGAGAGAGAGAGAGAGAGAGAGAGAGAGAGAGAGAGAGAGAGAGGCAAGTATAAAGAGAAAAGGAAATAATTGATATTCCTTATTCTATTCCTAATATAAAAGGATGCTCATTTAAAACTTATTTGTATATAATTGGTAAATTGTATAATTATATTGAAACTTGAGTAAGAAGGATAATAAGGTTTCAAATAGTACATAGTAAGGTAAATATCCTAATAACATATCCCGAGACCCTTTACCTTATTGTGGGCTCCGCTAGCCTAAAGAGAATATGATGCATCTACTACAATCAATATTAAAAAGGGAGAATGACACAGTTACCCACAAAAATAAAACTATTTATCCTTGTCTACACATTTGTTTTCCTACCCGTCAAACTAATTACATTTCCTACACATAGTAATTTTATGGGGAAGTTTTTCTCTTTTCTCCAATTCTTTTTTATTTCTATGCTTCTTTTCTTTTTTCCTTTTTTTCTTTCTTTTCTCCTTTTTTTTCTCGTTTTCTTCTTATTTTTTTCTTTATTCCTTTTTTAATTTCATTTAACTTCTTTTTTTGTGTTCTTTTTCTCTTCATAATCTAATTTTATTTACTATTTTCACTATTTTTATTATTCTTTTTTTATACAATAAGAAAAATAATTGATATTGTAAATATTTGTTCACCTTTTTCTAATATAACTAGTACATTTAAATTCAATTATCAAACTGAAATAATATCAGTTGTCACTTGATCTAATTCACTGAATATCACACTGACTGCAGCTAAGCACCATAAATTACATAATCAGATTCTAAGAATCAACACACGATTGACATGCAAACCTTGATCTCCTTCCCTACAAATATCATTACACACTCTACCATTAGCAGTAATACAACCAGTTATAGAGCAAGAAACATAATCTACAGCAACCAAATCTCCATATATACTAGTTAGAGTAAAAATGATAATAAAATATTGAAAAAAGCAATAAAAGTATAAGTAGCAAAAAAGACTTCTAGTACCATGCGATACCAATATGGTATATATGTATACCAACAACGGATATGATTTCTCTAGAATATTGCTACAACTATCTGCGACTATACTACTGTACCAAAACATTAAAGGACGCAATAAAAGTATGAGAAAATTACATGCTCGTATTGCAAGCTAAATATTCGCAAAACAACTTGCTCATTCCGTATACTAACAGGGTATATAGTTGTATGGGGTCATTCCAACAATTGCCTATAACTATAAAATTATTACATAATACACATAATTTATGTCCACCTGCACACAAAAATTCCAGCACTGCAAATCATGTTCATATAAATAATTTCATAATAGAATTCACTTAAAATGCAGCTAAAACAACCAAAACAATGTTCAAACTACCATATGATACCAACATGGCATATAACTATACCAACATGGTATACAGTTTTATTGGTTAATTCCCGGCAACTATATGACTATACTACTATTACATAACAAACATGCCTAAAGAGAAAAATAAAAAAATAGTGTACCACATATTAATATAATAAAGTATTTCAAGAAATTGTACTATATTACTATTATTAAAAGAAAATCAAATATTGTACCAATTAAATGCAGCTAATACAACCAAAAAATGATTCAACTAGCATATGATACTAATATAGTATATAGCTATACTAATAGTGTATATAGTTGGAATGAATTGTATACCAAAATGGTATATTTGTATACTATTTGGGTATACAATATAAAATTCGTCTTCTCTGGTTCAACTATATTTCAACCCAAATTTCTAAAATCTACTACAAAATCTCCACCAAATTGACTAAAACTTTAGCTACAACCTCCAATCAACTTTCCAAACAAACCCATACAGGATAGGATCAAAACAATTAAAAACTCAAACAAACCAAGTTATGAGTTTCAAGTTTCAAGATCCTTCAATGATGGATTTAATTTTCTCACAATAAAATCTTTGAAAATTAGCATTAATATCATAATCAAAGAACAACATCCAATAAATTCCAACAGCAAACACTTCAACACACATGAAAATTCAAATTTTAGTTAGACAGTACATATTATTTTTTGTTTTACTTTTAGGAGATAAAATAAATTATGGATAAAGAAAAGGGTAATGATAGCAAGAAAAAGGTACAATACTAACAACATACAAATGCTATATCTTTTGCGATCGAACTTCCGATTGAGCATTGTGATTTTTCATGGAGTAAAAGAGAAAAATTAATTTTGAAACTTCTTAAAAGTGTTTGCTGCAGCAGCGAGAATTGATGAGGAGATAAAAAAGGAAAGCTAATTATTTATTGGGTTGGGTGGGTAATTAGTTGTAATAGAATAGGTATTTGTGTAATTACTTTTAAAATGGGTAATTAGGGGTAATTTCTTTTGATTAGGTAGGTATATAGGGTAGTTTTCCCTATTAAAAAATGCGAAAGATACAAAAAAGATTGCGAACGTGAATACATAAACTCAAGACAGTGAAATATTTATCAGTTCAGTTACAAAAAATATAACCTTCCGTTCCATTTGGAACCAACATATGTAAAAAGAGTGCAAGGTCTAAAAAATACAAAATTGTAGCTTGTTAGTCCAACAATAAATCCCTAAGGTGTAAAAATATAATAAGGTAAAAGATGAGAAACCATTAAAACCTTCATGTGACAACAGATGTTGAGAAGCTGTTGATATTAGGAATGTTGCTATGAATTTCCCTTCCTATTCTCTTTAATGGAAATTTTCTTGACACGATAAATGTAGCAGTCATTCGTGCTTTATGCCAATCCAAGACAGGGAAATTGAGTCTTGCGAGGAGCAATGTGTGCAACTCAATTGCTTTCCGTTGAACAGAGATGACACGCAAGCTTGACTACTCCGTGCATCGATGCATCATTCTACAATTTAAGAAAGAGGTGTGAGGACACTAGACTAGGGAAATGACAAGCAATTTTATAATAGGAGAACGATCAAACAAAAAGTTCATTAAAGCATTTCTTACCAGATAGAGAATGTCAAAAGCTTTTCGGTAGCTTTCTAGAGAGTTTTCCACTTTGTCATTCCTGCAACAATCTCTTGTAAGTTTAGCAACTATAGCACATTAAAGTTTGCCAGCATACGCTACTTGGTCTAAGATAAGAGAAGGACAATTAGACAGTAAAATCAACATGACTAAAATGTCATACAGCTGTAAGTCTGGTCTTGTTCTCATGCTTTGAGAACATGAGAGGAGCAAACTTCATTATGCTTTGACTTCCGCACCATTTTTATTAGCTCTAGCCTCTATGCACAGAGAAGGGATTTTCACCATTTGCATTTGACATAGAAGATGGAAACTGGAAGCATTTATCAAGAAAAATAACATTTTGAGGATCTGTATTGTTAACCCAATATTAAGTATAGCTGAAACATGTCTACAATTTCTTAATGATACGGAGGTCAGTTCAGTGCACTTTCTATCACATGCCCTAAATGAAGTTGAAAAGCATAGTCAAACCAAAAGCCCCTAATGAATTACTCTTTATACTCTTTTTTTTTCTTTTTTGGAGTGACAAAGAAGAAACAACATTACAAAAAATTGTAATACAAAACTCTGGAAGAAGTTCGTGTCATAAGAAAATATCTTGGCAAACTATTAGGTCAAAGACTCTGGGAAAGTATATCTATTCGAACTTCAGCAGGCAATCAGTGGACAATCTCCTAATAATCACGAACTCTATAAAATCCACAAATCAACAATTTTCTCCTGTTTCCAAAATAGTGAAAAGTATAAATTGGGAGCTTATTGACCTATGAAAAGATTACAAGTAAGGATAAAACAACCCAATTCACCTGTAAACATATATTTTATTCTACATCAAGATGATTTCAAAATGGATATGCATGCAAAAGGACAATATCTTGGCTCAGTTAAGAAGTCATATTTTGCAATCAACCACCTTCAGATGCTAAATACATCACTTTGGAATCTTATCCATAATAGAACTACTACCATTGAAATCAAGGGAGGGATAGCCTAGGGGTAAAGATCCTCCACCTCCAAGTCCAACCATCAGGTTGGGGGGTTTAAGTTACCCAGAGAGCAAAATTGAATAAGTGCCACCCTTGGCTAATAGGTAGGGGTTTTGAAGAAGAATAATCTACTGTACACTGAATTACAAAAACATCAATAAGCAATATGATATTTTTGCTTTTCTTATGAAGGGGTATTTTATCAGTTCAGAATAGATTAGGCAAATCAGTCACTCCAATCAACTCTTGCTATCCCCACCCTACCTACGGCTACTTGGTACCCACCTTCACTCCTACTATTACACATATCCTCGTATCTATGGTAATCTTATAAGTCTGACTGAAAAAATCTGTGGCAAATTGTCCCCAGAACTTTAGTTAAATGGCAAAGGTAGTACAGCACGGATGCATGGCAGACGCAAGTTACAAGTTTGAATCCTGTCATGAATCAGGTCTGGTATTTAAGTGGAGAAGGATAAAATCTACCTCTTAGTAAAATGCAAGGGGAAAGCTTCGCAGTATACCCTCACTCTCTCCTACCCCAAACTAGTTAGGGAGGGAGCACTTCAACGGAGTAAGTCCTTCCTTTACCATTGAAAAATAAGTCATACAACAAGGAGTTGTCAACCATCTAACTAGAACTCTTCAAGATTTCAGAGAATAAAAAAGTGTGCCAGAGAGAACTGATGCTCACTAATGTATTTCTTCCGGTCGTCAATTCTTCTACTTCAGCTTTTATCCATTTAGAAAGTCGGGCTAACTGTTTGTAGTTGGAATAAACCTTTGTATGTCATCACCAACTCATTTCATCTTATTGTTAATGACTTGACAAATTTGAAGATATCTAAAATGGAAGCTTATCAAGGAAAGGTCAAAGCCTTATGACTGAAAAAGACTGCAAATTTAATTGATAGTGGAACACCATTCCTACTTCGATTTTGGGATGTGAGCACCTAATTTCTCTAATATGGTGTTACAACAATTATAATTACAATCAATAAGCTTGGATATCGTCACCAACTTGAGGTCATGAGGTGATTGCTCACACACATTCTCAAACTTTCTACTTCTCTCTCTAGCTTATTTAAGTGGTTTGAGGTATTGGCAACTGTATTAATTCTTTAAAGGAAAAAAAATGTACTCATTCTATGAGCAGTATAATGTTGCCTGTTCTCTGATATCTCTGTTAGTTTTGTTCGAATTTGATGAATAAGCAGACATGATGAGTGAGATACTTACAGAAAACCCACAGATATTCTTGATTCATAGTCCAAGCCATCAGACATTCCCAAATCTCCAATGTGGTCACCAAGAAGTAGCACATTGGTTCTCTTCTTTAATGAAGATTTCTCATCACCTAGTCCATTCAGGTCACCGCAGTGATCGTGAAGTGGTGCGGCCATGTCAAGTGCATGCTCATTCTTGTTGAGTACATGGATTGTCTTACCTGCAGGAATCAGTTAGTGTTCTTAATTAAAGAAGGGGAAAAAAGGATAAAATGACCAACAATACAAGAAATATTCGTGCAATTTACTTTGCTTGATATGCCTCCCTGTTCCAGTATAAACCAAATATGTGTAAAAGCTTAGTGTATCTAGCAGTAACTACACTAGGATCAAGATGTTCAGCAGTGATCAGATATTAATCACTTCATTAGTTCATTACAGCGCTTGAACTCCACTCCTAAACTAATCTATACTACATAGAAGAGCCTTAATTATGTAGTCTTTTAGTGTTCATGTGTTTTCATGATTCAGATTTCCATACTTACATAACCCTTATAAATGTCCAAAATTATGGAGGACAAACTCGTATTTATTGGGAAAAAATTCAAATTCAAAAACATCATAAAAGAACTCGTCCTTATTTGTTCCAACCAATCAAATCAGTCAATCAACTAGGCCTTTATGTACCAATCTACTTGGGGTCGCTGATTTGAATCCTTTGTATAGTGATAGTCCGTTGTATTTGGACATATTTCATTGTGATATTAGTAAGTAATGTGTTTTTAGGCAAATTAGGAGCTCTCTCAAACTAGTGACTCTCTAAATATACACTTACCCCTACCAAGTGTAACAATAGCAAATTCTTAATTACAGCTAATATCTCCTTTATCTATTTGATTGGAAAAAAATATAATAAATGGTTTAAGTTTATTTGTCGGCAAAATTATGTTTTAATAGTTGTACGTACAAAATAAACTAAAGATAGTGTTGAAGTAATCCAGAATAAGAATAGGGACTATCTTCCCTTTTTCATTTCTTAAAAGCTCTGGTATCTACCCTCCCCAGACCCCACTTGTGGGATTTCACTGGGTTAGTTGTTGTTGTAAAAAGTCTGGTATCTAGGCTAACTCGTGCACACCTCCACTAATCCACTAGGTTACCTGCTACTTCCTACCAGCACGAGTGTAGAACAACTCTATCTACCATGGTTTAGTCAGATGGAACTATCAAATAATTGTCAGTATAGATTTTGTAATAATTTAGCTATTTAATATTTTAATCTTATTAAATTAATATATTAAAAATGTGAGGACGCAACAAATAATTTTTTTTTCTTAAAGAGAGTACTATACTACCCTTATCCCAATTTTATGACACAATTACTGCACTTTTCTTGACGAAGAGTTAAAATATTTCTTTAAATATTTTAAATCTTCAAGAAGGTCGGTCGGTAGTACTTTATTTAGAAAGTTCTATTTTTAAAAGATATCCATGTATCCCAAAATCCAAAAATTAGACTGTTTGACCCGCATTTTTTTTGATAACCATGGCATTTGTTTTGAGTCAAAACAGTATAAGTAATATTTTGAACTACAAATTTTTATACTTCAATGTCTCTTAAAGATTAAAAGGAGCTATTTTTTACAAGTAAACTCAGATGTTTCAAGATATTTTACTAAACATAAATGACAAAGGTATTTTTCATTCTATATTACTACAAGCGTGTTACTTTTAAATAGTGAATTTAACTTATATAGACCAATTTTATATTTATTTTTTTGATAAGGTCTTATATACACCAACAATGTTAAAAAATGACTAATTGATCCAGTAACAACTAACTACCCTCTTTTTTAAGCTACTAACCACACTACAGAAAATCGCCTGTGGTTGGTAATTAAATAACCTGATAGCTTAAATTCTTTATATTCTTTATATTGTCAGAATATAAGAAAATAAAACTCTTTATCTACTTGTTCCTCCAAGGAGGCATAAGTAGAGCAGCTTATGCCTCCATTGAAGCTTAAACTTACAACCTGAAAGGCAATTCCCAAACTTTGAGGAATAGCTAAAATTTGGTAGCGCATGCAGATTTATTATGAATCAAACCATCAGTGGAAACTGCTTAAAGCACTTTTTAAAGTAAGCGAAAAGAACACCTCTAAAGGCGATACGTAATACCTTTAAATGACTGTAGGCGACCATTTTCGTCAAACACCATCCTGTTGGAGACAATTCTAACGTTCTTGAAAGATCTATGAACTTTCTGCTTCAGCACCTGCCAAATCAAGAAGATGAGGGACATTGTATCTAAAGCCAAATTGGACAAATGTGACACAATCGCATCCACCTGTTATGCATCAAGACCACTGACAAGCCTGAAGAACTAACCTCCTCTATTATGTCAGCTAAACCTGCAGAGAATATAAGAACAGGGACACCTTTTTCCTGCATATCAAACAGATCCGACTCATTATGAAGCAATCATAGGAAAGAGTAGAAGGTCAAAAGGAAACTCTTCTGAGAAGAGCTATTCTTGGATAAATTGACTAATAACTTTGGCATCAGCATTCAACTTTTTTTTTCTCTAAAACAATATTTGAACTGTGGTTAAGCCTGATATTCTAGGACTTTCAAAGGTCGAAAAACAAAAAACAAAAGCAGAAAGTAAAGAGAAATAATCTAAGCATTTCCTATAAGGTTCTTAACATCTTAGATAGGTCCTATATCTATACTTTAGCTCTTCGTTGAACTAAACCATCAGCTTTCTTTCTAACAGAAATTTCAAATCACACGAGAAAATCCCAATGGATCATACATGTTGCATTGACATTCATCAAACATCATCTCAAGAAGTCTCAGAAAACAACAGCTGATGGTGGCAATACTGTACCTCTAAAAGTTCAAAAAGTTCAGTTACACCATCTCGGAATGCAATTGTGGCTTTAGCCACGGAATTTTGAATTGCATTGTATGTAAGGCCTCCTTCAATGAGAAGAGCATGTGTTTTTTCCCACCTGCAGAAAATAAATTGGACATTAACACATAGGCCATGGTACTACAATCCTTTGAAATTCACCAATTCACATTCACCAATTTGAATTGCATTAACACATAGGCCATGGTACTCGTACAATCTACAAGAATATAAATATTATCCATGAAACTTCAAATTTACGTATTTCACATTTCACTTGTCATAAACTCAAGGAAATGCTATATATCAGATGAGTCTGAACCCGATTATAGCAGTACAAAATCATAACACATACCACTCTACCATGAGCTTGGCTTTCTCATCAAGGGGAATAGCCGGATCAAATTCTAAGGGATGATAGTAATCATATAACTTCTGCCTCTTGACGTTGTACTCAGGATCCTCCTGCTGTAAAAGATTATGACTGCCTACAAAATTTGTTTTCTTGAGAAGTCATTCACTTGTGACCTAAGCCCTAAGGAGCATATATCGAAGTGTATGATATTGAATATGCAGTCTGTTCCAGCCAAGCTATCATAATAGGACAATGTTGTATGAAGTGGATAACATACTTTGGCCTCGACAACCATCGATCCAGTATTTTGTCAATGTGGCATCGAAATCTGCAATTACCTAGGATGTTGAAATAGTTTAGTACATAAAAGGAAAAAGCAATTAGAACAAGGTGAAATATGCATGGGTATGTGTGCACACACATGTTTGAGACTGTATCTAAGAGAAGTAATTTCTATTAACAAATGCTCATGGTTCTGGACTTAGGTCATACAAAACACGGAGCCGACTGTTACAGCGTCCTGCCATACCATATGGAACTGACAAGTAGATTCTGCATAAGATTCAACATCCATAATTTGATTTTAAAACAGCGCACAAGAAAAGATTGATATAGCACTAGGCTGGAATAACCAGGACTAATAATTGTATGTCCTGCACCCTAACTCGTCCTCGTGTTTCTCATCTCCATTCTATTAAAGTTACCTATATAACTATCCGCTCCTACTTGGATCTAGACAGACCATTACCAAGATCAAGTCGACAAACAGTATCAGTTCAAACTCAAGACCATAGAAGTGCTTACTTTGATATAAGATCTGACCTCCGCTTTCCAGATGCAATTAAGCAAGCACGCCCAGGAAGTACCAGAGGCAATGAGCTCAGCACATGTAGCCCTTAATTAACCAAATCTTAAATAATTTTGACCACTTAAAAGAAGTTAAAAATCAGATAGAAACTTTGGGAAAGCTGGTTATAGTTGATCCTCAATAACAGAACTTTTCAGGAAGCATGCCATGATTTATACAAATCCAGCCTATTATAGTTCACTTCTAAAAGTATATCCTGCTTGCAAGCAACCAATACTTCAGATGCGCACTTTCATTGTAGTTTATATAAGGGCCTAGAGATTGGTATATGTCGGTAAAGGCTCAACCAACCACTTAAAATTTCACCTTATCACAAATTCAACATCACAGCCAAGAAGCAGGAGAATGTCATCCTCACACGCAAGATAAAGAATAAAGCTTTAACTGTGAAAATAATAAGTTATTGAGGAAGTTCTAAACATAAACCCAAGACTAACACCAATGCTCCATAGATAACAACTTTCTTCAAGGGGAAACATTTTATCATACAAGTTATAAAAAAGTACATTGATCAGATTAACAAGCAATACAGCAATGTCTTAAATTCAGACATCGTTGTATTTGTACTTTTACTCCCTGAACGATCGACAAATTCTGATTTTGGTCATTGTTTTATCTGGTTAGACACATTTAACCTTCAATTAATCGAAATGTGCAGTATTAATCCTTCTGCTAGTGAATCTTCACAAATTCGACAAATGACTGACTGTTAAACTATTTAATTTAACCATGCATTATGTAAAATTTATATTGTTACTCTATATTAGAAGGTAATATTGGTCTAAATATAACATATTTACTATGTAAAAGGAGCGAAAACACACACCTTAACTAATTCAATGTTAAATATGAAAAGTGAAATATAACAAGGACCAAAATCAGAATTTACCCATAACTAAAGGACCCAAAAGTGCAATTATACCCAAAGAAATGATACTACCTCTGTAACACGAAGTTTAAGAAATTAAGACTTTTGAAGCTTCTGGTATAAAACAAGGCATAGATATTTATGTGATTATAAATTATCTCATTAAGTGTAAAATGATAATTTTAAAGTTAATTTATTTCTAAATACAATTTTCTTTTACAGACTTGAAAGTGTAATACTTAATGAATACATATACTCAAAAAAATAAAAATCCAACTAAATAAGTAATGTGAACAAACACATGTAATGAATGACGTTTCGGACTGAAGCTGAATCATTGCATTGTTCTCAATCAAAATTCATCACCCAACAAAATTAAAAAAAAAAACGAAACAAACCTGGAGCTTTGCAGGACCGGCAAGGCGAATTGCAGAAATTTTCTTTTGCAACAAATTAGGATTATCCACTACAACTAAATGTGACTCTGAGCCATTAACAACTACTTGCTCCATTTGTGCCTGATTTTTACCACTCTGGCTGCAACACCACACTCTGTTTAAGTAAAATGGGTCATCAATTTTAAGAAAAAATTGGTTATATGCATTTCGTATGTTTAACATTGTAGTGATAAAATTAATGTGAATGTAAAAAAAATTACCTGAAATTGAAGCGAAAAGAGAAGAGGCGAGGAAAAGGGTTATAATAAATGGGGAGAATGTGATTATAATGATGAAGCCGATAACCCATAGGGAGAAAAAAGAGTGACTGAGAAGTTCGGTCTGTAATACTAGAGTTGTAGTACTAGCTTTTCGTAGAATGCCTTTTATGCCACTCTTTTTTAATCTTTTTTGTCAATTAGTTTGTTTTGGGATGATTGGACAAGAGGAAGGAGAAAAATAAAAGGAAATATTAAAAAAAAAATTGGGATTAAAATGAGCCGCAAGACAATTCTTAGTGCTAAACATTAAGATTAGAGATTATTAATTAGTCTCAAAGCTTCAGCTGTTAGTAAATAAGAGTGTTGTAAGGGCTCGATTTGACCCTAACTATCAACGGATGGCAAAATTAGGCGGCAAAATTTAGACTTTTTTTCCTTTTAAATTTAAAAAACCTCCTCAAACCAATATAGAAAACCTTTAGAGTTAGGGGTAAAATTAGGATAAAAAATAACAATGAGAATGTTTATGAGACAATAAATTAACGAAAGATATTTATAAGACAAATTGAATACGGCATGGGCACCTTTAGATCTTTCCCCCTTTTTTTCGTTTATTTTGGGTTTAATTTTTTGTTTGTTTGTTATTGATGGCACCAAAAGAGGGGGGGGGGGGGGGACCAAGGGAAAAGCGTCAAATATGCCCATTATTATTAGAAATGAATCATAGTTACCCTCTGTTATATTTTCAGTATAAAAGTACCCGACGTTAATCTAATGGTTCAAATATACCCCTCTTCTACAACCTATCTTACCCCTTCCTTCACCATCACCACCATTTTCACCACCTTCAACTCTCGGCCATACATACATCCATACAATAAGCATAAGAAATCAACAATTCGAGCTTACGGACTCCAAAAACGATATCAAATTCCTAGAGCAAAATACCACCAGAACTATGCAAAACAAAACAAACCCAAAATAAAAGATCACTAAGTATCAGAATTGGACAACTCTATTGTAAAACTCCTGAAATGGTATCTATTTTTGTAGAAAATACAACTAGAATTATGCAATAGAAACCCAAAAAAACAGAAAATTTACAGCTCATAAGTTGACACCTCCATCATAAAATTCCTAAGACGGTACTGTTTGATTCAAAAGATATTGGAACCTTTTTGAACAAATCAATCAAAGAGAATGAAGGAGTAAATCTTAGTTAAACATAATAAATTCCAGATTAGTAAATTAATTGGGAAAAACGATACATAAGATGAAATAGAGGTAACCAATCTTATTGAAATCTCCACAATGAATCTCATTAATCAATGAATGAAACCATTTTACATGTTCTCTTGGAGATTGCTTCGTTCTTCCTTTAACCATGGAGATTACAAATGAGAGAAAAAGAGAGAGAAAGAGAGAACCCCCAGCCCCCTGCATTGAAAGACTCAGTCCCTATATATAGTTGTGGAACCCTCGCTATGGGTCAATACAGATTTGCACAACGTCCACTTTCGTCGTTCCCTTAGTGTCGTTCTTTGTCATGGTGGGCGTTATGAGTCTAGGGTTTTGGAGCAAATCATGTCGTCTTTCACTATCCCGTCACTTGGACGAGGTCTTGGTCAAGCTGACTGCAGCGATCAGATTTTGACCAATACAATTAGTCCCTCTGTCTACCAGGGTCGTCTTTTGTCGGGCCTAGTAGGCGGATTATGATTATTATGTATCTAAGAGAAATCTGACCACCTATCCCTTGGGTATGGTCTTTAGATTCTGGAAATGCGACGGCGTCTTTTCGATATCCTCGAACCATTTCGGTTGTTTTGGAACCTGAACATCGTTTGTCTTGAAGCGTTGTTTATGGTTACCTGCCATTATGACATACGTTCCTAGGGAGTTGAACCGTTTCATGCCCTATCAACCTCAATTGGCGACTCTTGGATTTCGTGCTTGGAAAATTTGTGTCTCTTATAAATAGGACTGCACCATTCGATTTGACCCATTCTTTGCCTTTGCCTAAGAAAACTTTGCGAATCCTCTTTCCTCCCGATACTTCGGATTTTTGATTTCCTTTAGTTGGCCAGGAATTTTCGTCTTTCCTTTTCTTTATCCTTTTGATTTATCAAATTGATTCAAATGGCTGGCAATTCTTCTCACGCTGACCTTTCTGCCCCACTCCGGTGCCGGAAAATGATGTTCTAGCCACTGGAGGAGCAGAAGTGGTAGAAGATGAGGAGGTCCCGTCGGTGGCTGAGATCTTGCCTCGCCCTGGAAAAGCGTGGAGCGATTTTCACAGCCCCACCGGGGAGGAGCCGGAACCTGCTCCGTCCGTCATAACTGAGGAGGGGATCGTAGAATTGAAGGCTAGGTGGGGGATTCCTCGCCACGTTGAAATATTACCGGCGGTGGGGGATGACATAGTCCATTTTGACCGCCCGGGGTATTGCGCGTTCTACGCCTACCCCTTTATTGTCGGATACACGCTTCCTCTCCCTCTCTTGGTGGTAGATTTTTGCCGCTTTTACGAGGTATGCCCAGCGCAACTTTCGTCGTACCTGTACAAATAGTTCCTCATGCTACTCAAGTTTGTGGAGCTTGCTGGTCGTGAGATCACTTTGAGGCATATGCTCAATATTTTCGCCCCTCAACTCATTCGTGGCACGATGATTCATATGTGTCACCGAGGGACGAAGAGTCTGGTGGTGAAGATGGACGATAGAGCCAACCGTCACTTCTACGAGAATTACTTTTATGTGCGGACCGAACACCTTGTGGCGGATCCTACGGGATTCCCTGAGAAATGGAACTTCGCCCGTAAGTTTATATGCCTTTTGTCGGGATAATGTTTGCCCCCCCTTTTTGTAATACTAAACTGTGTTTTTACAGCCGCGAAGCTGCCTCCTGCACCTGTTGATGGTATCCGCGAGTGGGTGGGCGCCATCCTTCCTCATACGGCGGGTGTCCGTACATGGTCGTCTTTCTATGAGAAGTATGGACGCAAGCCCCTTACTGGTGAGTAATATTGTCTTTGTTCGCTATTCCTTCTCTTTCCCTTTTTACTTGGTTTCTTATGTGATGTTTGTCGATGCCGGGAAGAGTGCGGAGAGCGAGCGCTCCTTCATTAGCTTTTTGTCAACCTGCCTCGTCCGCTCGTCCTGCTTTGGCATCTACTACCCGGCCTTCATCGAGGGCCGCTTCAGTCGAATCTACGGCTACGCCCGTACGCGCGGAGGTCACCCCTCGACCTGAGAGGTCAGCCCTTGTCACCTCCCTGGTGAGGGAATCTTCCCGTGCCGAGGAAAGAGAGGAGCCATCAAAGAGGCGGCGAGTGGAGTTCGAAACGGCTCCTTTAGCTGTGAGTATATTTAGAGGAAGACCTTCCCTTGACGGGATTTGAGGCGGGAGTCGATGTCGTTCTGCCTATAGAGGCGGTGCCAGTTACCGTGTCCGACCCATCGACGGAAGTTCCCGCCGCTGTGGTCAATCTACCACCGGCCGTGGCGGGGGGTCAGATTTCTGAGGCCGCTGCTACTACTTTGGACGGACCTTTGTCCTCGATACCTGGTCGTGCTTCTTCCTCGGCCACAGAAAGGGGAAAGGGTATCGTGGTCGACGACCACGAATCCGAGTCTGATCTTGATCCTGATGATGTTAGGATGTTTGAGGAGGGTCTTACCCGTTTGGTGGTTCAGGTGGGAAGGTCGTCCCATATTCTAGAGATTCCGTCAGATATCAACCTTTTGGAGATACGGAGGACCTGGTGCCGCAGTTTGACCTCTTGTGCTCCGTCGCCGAGAGTGAGGCTCTTCAGAACGTTCCCGATATCGATTTGATGCACGAAGTGGCCACTATGGGCTTGAGGGTACGTTTCACTTTCCTTTTATGTTCCTTTCATTTTTCTTGCCGGCCTGGCCTTAGCATGTTTTTTCATTTTCCAGACATACCTGGTGGAGATTGAGAGTGCTCGCAGAGCTAATACTCGGGCCAAGATTTTCCTGAGGATGCTGGGGAAATATCGGCGCTATCGCGATAAGTGCCATGAGATGCACGAGCGGCTGAGGGTGAACCCTGATGCTCGATCCCTCGGTGAGGAGCTGGAGAAGAGGGACCGGCAACTGATGGAGGCTATCCGCAGGAGTAGTGTACTCGAGGAGCAACTTCGTGCCAAGGATGAAGAGCTTGAGCTGGGCAAAGGGGTTGCTGCAGAGTGCGAACATCTTCAGGAGAAGTTGAGGTCTATGCAATCAGAGATGGATCAGAACTTTATCAGGGTCGAGGCGATGAGCTCGGAGTGGATGGGGAAGTTGACCGAGTTGGAGAGAAAAGTTGCCGGTTTGGAAAATATCGAGAGTGCTTGGTACATCGGGCTTTGGCGTAGGGCTGTGGCACTAGAGAACACCATCCGCGTCCTCCAATTCGAGCAGGAATCGGAGAGGGCGATGGCCACGTTGAGGGAAGCGAGGCTTGAGGAGCGCATTGGCAAGATCGACCGAGAGGCATCGACCCTAGGGGACCGGGTCGCTGCTCTTGAGGCCGAAAAGGAGCAACTGTTGGCTCAAGTCGAATCCTCCTCCGCCGCTGCTCCTCGTCATTTGCACGAGCTTTGGGTTCATGCTGAAGCCCAGCGTGACATCTACAAGAGTTTGTGGGAGGTGGGCAAAGTTACTGAGGCCGCATATGATGGAGCACGGGAGTAGGCACGAGAGGCTCGTGTAAACTGTGGATATGACTCTACAATGCCGGAAGCTGATGAGGGTGCGGGTAATGAGGGAGGATCTCCTAGAGATGGTGCCGTGAGAAAGAATTGCTACCTTTTTTTATTATTGTTTGTTGTTCTTTTCTTGGACTCCGTTGATTTTAGCTGTAGGTAATTTGTGGTTGTTTGCGCAGTAGCTTTGTATGAAGAGGATTTTTCATTGTTACACGCCTTCTGTACTCCTTTTCCTGTTCCGCTCTTCGTAATTTTGATGCAAAGTAGATTTCTGCATGCTGACCTCCCGCTTCTTAGGGGACTTCAAGGTCGCTCGGTTTGAGTAGAGCCTTGATGACGACTTTAGCTGACGGGACGTTGTTTTTCACCTCGTATCGAGGTGCTAATCTATCCACGTCCGAATGGTATCGGATTCTCTTTCTAATAGTGTCCTTAGTCGTAGGGATTTTATTTTCGAGCTTATATCGAAGTATCATCCCGTCGCAAGTCCCAGCTATCTTCGGCGATAGCTTTCGGTCTTAGGGGTATTTTTTCGAATTCTCGTCAAAATGTTGATCTGTCGTTGTTCGATCGAGGTTGAACTCTTCTTTTGACGGAGGCCTTGGTCTTAAGGTTATCTCGATCTTTCATCAAAATATTAACCCGTCGTTATTCGATCGAGGTCGAACTCGTCCTTTTTGGTGGAGCCCTTGGCCTTAAGGGTGTTATTTCGATCTTTCGTCGAAATATTAACCCGTCGTTATTCGATCGAGGTCGAACTCTTCTTTTTGGCGGACGCCCTTGGCCTTAAGGGGGTTATTTCGATCTTTCGTCGAAATACTTAACCGTTGTTGTTCAATCGAGGTCGAGCTCTTCTTTTGGCGGAGGCCCTTGGCCTTAAGGGTGTTATTTCGATCTTTCGTCGAAATATTAATCCGTCGTTATTCGATCGAGGTCGAACTCTTCTTTTTGGCGGAGGCCCTTGGCCTTAAGGGTGTTGTTTTGATCTTTCTTCGAAATATTAACCCGTCGTTATTCAATCGAGGTTGAACTCTTCTTTTTGGCGGAGGCCCTTGGCCTTAAGGGTGTTATTTCGATCTTTCGTCGAAATATTTACCCGTCGTTGTTTGATCGATGTCGAATCCGTATCTTTGATGATGGCTTTAGCCATTGGGGTGTTACTTTCGAGCTGGTGCCGAAGTAATATCCCGTCGCAGTTCGAGTAAAGTCGGACTCATATCTCTGTCGATGGCCTTGGCCATTGGGATGATTCTTTCGAGCTGGGTCAAAGTAGTATCCCGTCATAGTTCGAGTGAATTCGAACTCGTTTCTTCGTCGATGGCCTTAGCCATTGGGATGTTACTTTCGAGCTGGCGTCGAAGTAGTATCCTGTCATAGTTCGAGTGAAGTCGAACTCGTTTCTTCATCGATGGCCTTAGCCATTGGGATGTTACTTTCGAGCTGGCGTCGAAGTAGTATCCCGTCGTATGGGTGGCCCTCTATTCCGTTTGCTGGAGTATCGTGGATACTAGTTTCATTCATACATTGGAGATTTGTTGGAGTATCGTGGATGCTAGTTTCATTCATACATTGGAGATTTGATTATATTCTTGCAGGAAACACGTGTTGACTTTGTACATACGGTGGAGATTTGGCTATCTATATCCAGTTCCTTCATTACTCGGCCTGGAGATCATGTCGACGGGCGGGGTGGTGAACAACACTTCGGACCTTGAGACGTCTCCCTTGCCGCCTCATTAAGAACCTCACCGAGAAAACCTGATTGGGACAAAACCCGGGTGAGGGAAAAAGAGTACGACTTAGGAGGCGCCTCTTTTCAGAAGTGGAAGTATTTGAGATGGGCGACATTTTTCAAAAAACTCGGTTGTTTTCTTTCCGACAAACTGAGGTCCGTTGTTATAGCTGATTTCTTTGGGAATGCCGAAGCGGCATATTATATTTTTCCGTATGAACGCGATAACTTCTTGCTCACGTATTTGAGTGTATGCACATGCTTCCACTCACTTAGAAAGATAGTTAAAATCAAAAGGGAGCGTACCTTACCTCGCCCTGCTGGAAGGGGTCCGACAATATCTATCCCCCACTTTATGAATGGCCACGATGAAGTGACGGAGTGCAGCAGTTCTCTTGCTTGGTGTATCATAGGTGGGTATTTTTGACACTGCTCACATTTCTTGACGTAATCTACGGCTTCTTTTTTTATGGTGGGCCAGTAGTATCCTGCATGAATGAGGCATATGACGAGGGCACGGTTTCCTGCATGAGCGCCGTAGTGCCCCTCGTGTACTTCTTCTAGTACCCGCCTTGTACCTCGACCTGGTCTATCGAGGAATGGAGCAGGGTGACTACGTTTTCTTTGTTGATATTTCTGGTGGCGGCCGCTAGCTTGGCGAGACCATCTGCTTCGGCATTCTGCGCCCTTGGTATCTGGTCGAGGCGGCATTCGTTGAATTCTGGTAGCAGTATGTGAATTTCTGACTGGTACTTTTGTAGTCTCTGTTCTTTGATTTGGAAAGTCCCAGTGACTTGATTCACCACGAGTTGGGAGTCGCAATGTAGGACGAATCGTCGAGCGCCATATTTGAGGGCTAATTTCAACCCTGCACCCACAACTTCATACTTGGCCTCGTCGTTAGTCATCTCGGGGCACCGTGTGGATTGGCGAATCACTCCGCCTATAGGGACTTCGAAGACGAGTCCCAGTCTGTTTAATTTTGCCGGCGGCGGGGAGCGTGATATCGGAGAGCAGGAAACGTTGCTGCTTATCACGCACTCGTTTCATACATATTGGAGTTTTCCCGTCTAACCTTTTCGTTCTCTGGTTCTGAGATGCCGTTGGTGGATGGGACGATGAATTGCGCTTTGACCTCGGGGGGTGGGGGGGTTCCTTCTCGTCGGCCTGATCTTTAAGTCCCCAGGTAGGCTTTCTTGAGACGCCTTTTTAGTGAGGGAGAGGAAGTATCATTCGAAGGGTATTACTTCCGAGACGTAGGGTTTGTCTGGTGGACTATATTTCGGTGGTTCCGTAATAATTTCCCATTCTTCAGTTGGGATGTTTCCTTGCTCGCTCGCCCGCGCTTGCGTTCTAGTTTGGGCAATCAGCAGAAGGTGGGTTAGGATGATATCCTCCTTATCCCGACCTGATGAGTGGGTGAACAAAGGTGGATCGGTGGCGTTATTTGCTCTGCTTGGCGCTCTGATGGTTGACAAGGATGATGTTTTCTGAGTTTGGTAACCGTATTCAGTTCTCTTTCCCTTCCTTTTTGTGCCTTGGTTCTGTGCGGGCCAGGCTTGTTTTGACTAGTTCATGGGCTGCCCGGCATGCGGGGGGTGATGTTGGTCGCAACTTTTGCTTGTATATAGCATCATGATCTAGGTTGGCGTGTGAGATTCACTTGCCGTTCCTCTCGGCGGGTGATCGTGTTTTCGGTTTTCGATCTGGAAGAGACTAGGAAATTTCACTAAAAAATCCCCACAGACTGCGCCAAATTGTTTGATTCAAAAGATATTGGAACCTCCTTGAAAAAATTAATCAAAGAGAATGAAGAGGTAAATCTTAGTTAAACATAATAAATTCCAGATCAGTAAATTAATTGGGAAAAACGATACATAAGATGAAATAGAGGTAGCCAATCTTATTGAAACTCTCCACAATGAATCTCATTAATCAATGGATGAAACCATTTTACATGTTCTCTTGGAGATTGCTTCGTTCTTCCTTTTACCATGGAGATTACAAATGAGAGAAAAAGAGAGAGAAAGAGAGAACCCCAGCCCCCTGCATTGAAAGACTCCTCCCCTATATATAGTTGTGGAACCCTCGCTATGGGTCAATACAGATTCGCACAACGTCCGTTTTCGTCGTTCCCTTAGTGTCGTTCTTTGTCACGGTGGGCGTTATGAGTCCGGGGTTTTGGAGCAAACCATGTCGTCTTTCACTATCCCGTCGCTTGGACAGGATCTTGGTCAGGCCGACTGCAGCGATCAGATTTTGACCAATACAGATACAATGTTTGGAGAAATACTCAACTAGAATTAGGCAAGAGAAAACAGCAAAAAATATATTCATAAAGCATCAAAAGTTCACAACTCAGTGAAAAAATTCAAAAATTGTACTAATTTTATAAGTGGGAAAAATATAACAACCCAAAACAATAATTTTTCCAAGCATAAGAAGTCACAAGTCTTGTGTAAAATTTTTTAAGATGGTACAGATTGTTGAAGAGAAATATAACCAAAATTAGGCAAAAAAAGACAACAAAACCACAAATTTCACTTGGAAGAATTTTTTTTGAAAATTATAGTGTTAAAATTCCTGAAGTATTATCAATTTTATGAAGAAAAATACATCAAGATACGGAGGAAGGGTCTATCGTAGAGTAAAGGTGGAGGTGGTGAAACGGTGGTCGTTATGGTAGTGGCGGTGAGGGTCACGGTGGTGGTAAAAGGAGAGAAAGTGTTAGTGATGAAAGAAAAGTTGAGAGAGGACCATTTCTCAATTTGTGCGTATCATTTTTTGCGCAGGGGCCATGCTAATACATGGATTAGGGCTGATAGATGGCATGCCACGTGATATCCATATCATCAAATTATAATGGCATATGGGATTGGGTGTCCACCTTGAACAGCTCTAACGGAAGAGGCCATTAGAGTAACATCGAGAGTATTTTTTAATTGAAAGTATAACAGAGGGTAAATATGATTCTATTCGTATAGTAGAGGTACATATTTGACCCTTTTCCCAAAAAATAAGAAAAAAAAACGAAAAAGAGCAAGAAAAACTAAAAAGAAGGCAAAATACATAAATACCCCATTAAAGTTGTCCAAATAACTGGTTTGAATAATTAAACTAAACGAGTGTTCTTTTTATTATACATTATCAGCGGGCCCACTTTTTTAAAATTTTACGCGCTTTCATTTTATTTCCTTTTTCTTTTTCTTTCATATCAACCTTTAGGGTGTTATTTAATTCACTCTGAACAAGAATAGGAGGGTAAAAGAACATCGATTTAGTTTAAGTCTTCAAACCTGTTTCTGGGATAAGTTTAATGGGGACTTTATGTATTTTGCCTAAAAAGCAAAATAATAAATAAAGCAAAGACCAAATAAAATAAAATCGAAACAACAGAAAGTTCAATCAAGGCGTAATGGCTTCCTGGCCACTTAAACTTGTAGGATTTTTAAAAACCAATACATGAACTTGCACTTTTCCCATTTGAACACTCCAACTTGATGCAATGAATACTAATAAACACATTTGACCATTGACTATGCTTATGTGGATGCGGCGCAGCTGACACGGCTAAATTTGTGCAAATAACGCTACAAAGGCGCGTGAATAGTTTTGTTTTTATTATAAAAAAAAAGAGACCTTTCCCTCTCCCCTCTCTTTTCCCCTCGTCTTCCCTACCAAACTCCCATCTCCCCTTTCCCCATCCCTCTTCTATTCTACCATATTAATAAAGTCAAGCATTTTAATTTTGGAACATAGCCACTTATAGCAAAACATAGAACACAACCCAAACCAAGGAAAAAGCTCAGAACCTTAGCACACCCCAACACACTCGCGTAACTCCTTCCAAGATATCAACACCAAAGAAAACTAGTCTCAATGCCTAGAAAACTAATCACTCATCACAATAAAGCCCTACACAAGATCTACAAAAAATAATATTTAAGTTGACTGCCCTTTATTTGTTCCAAAATTTCCTGAAGCAAATAATGCTCAAGAGATCTCCCCAAAGAACAAGCAAACCCCTGCTCCAACAAACTTTCAACTCCAGATGATATAGTCCAATCTCTAGATAAAACCTCTCCAGATTGCTATCCCTCCGAAATAGCCGCCGACTCGAGACCAGAGACAAGTTGCTCGATTAATTCATCGGAGTTTTCAGAAGCGCAAGACAAAAATAGCCGCCGACTTTGTGAAGAAGCAGTTGGAAAATCGCCGGATCTATCATTGCTGCAATCACTGAAAGCTGAGGAACTTGCGTTAATACTGAGATCGGTGAAGGTTCTTCCCAAATAGATGAAATTTGATTGAACTTCAGTCTCCATTATCGGAACTTATGTTTACAGTCTTCATTATCGGAGCTTTTGTTTACAGTCGTGCCTAGAAGGTGAAGAATAAAAGAAGGGAAAGAGAAGAAAAAATAGAAATTTAATAAATTTTGGAAAAAGACAAGGCCCACAAATTGGGGCCTTGAACATACAGGTGTCAATAAAATGTGAATGAATGGATGATGTGGCTATATAAAATATTAAATTAAATCCATACCAGCAGCAATTGAACAACACGCACCATCACAAGTGTTTATTAGTAGCCATTTTTTCAAGTAAAGGTGTTCAAATGGGAAACTCAAGAGTTTATATATTGGCTTTACAAACAGATGCAAGTTTAAGTGGCTAGGAAGCCATTTCGCCTTCAATCAAACAGCAAAATGCAAAATGAGGGGGCCATTCCAATAAACAGTGGTGTCAGAAACTGTCTTCCTTTAATGGTAAAAACGCATTTCGGAAACGCACCTTCATGAACAAGTCTAACATCAAATTGCAGACGGAATGTTAACTTTTTGATATATTGAAAGCACGGGTCTGGAACCTAAATGTTGCTTTTTTGGACTCAAAATACATAAATAGATGGGAAAAAAAACTTAGTGACCAAAGTATATAAAACGTCCTTTTGAACCACGTTTTACCTTAACGTCTGTTTGGGATATTAAGGTAAAGCACGCTTCAAAAGTGCGTTTTACATAAAATGCATTTCCAAACAACGTTTACCTATTTTGTGGGCCCACCAATAACTCTTCTGCGCTTAACTGACATAACAATAATTTAAATGGGTAAAACTCCCCTTTAAAAAGCGTTTTACTTCCAAAAATTTGATCCCCTCCGGATTGGGCATTGCCTTATTTAAAGGTGTTAACGGTTTTTCAAAAATTCTCAACTTAAGCGTTTCAGAAATTTTCTCAACTCCTGATAAATTTTTCTTCTTGTTAAATTCTCAAGCTTTTTTTTTAATAATGTCTGAAGAGCGAAAAGTAAGGATTTCATTATATTTGGGGGTGAGGTTGTGATGGCGAATAGCTCAATGAGCTATAGTTTATCTCTACGGAGTCATGTTAAGTTTCCAGTTACAATGGAGTACAATAGACTGGTATTATTGCTATGTAATAAAATGAGGTTGAGCAAACGTCGATGAATCTTAAAATAACCGGAAGATATCCATATTTTGTGACTCCGCAAGGGGTTGCTTGTTACGCTGAGTTTAACATCGAGGATGATGAAACTCTGAGATTTTTTGGGGACTCCGGATGAATATCGGGAACTTATTTTGATAAAAATATTGGAAATGTACGTGAAGGTTGAAGACGTTCGCAATAATGAGGTTGCGCAAAGTAGGGATAACCCTTAATCATCGGGTGGCTGAAAGAGTTTGGCCGGATCTAAACTTATCTCCACGGGCGAACGAGGAGCAAGGAAATAATTTCTCTCCTACTCTCCATAATCCACGAGACCACTAGTAAACTTCAATTTCCCTTTGTGTTACGATGTTTATTTTTGTTGTATTAAATTTGTATTAACACTCATATATTCCACAGGGGGTGCCATCTGGATATGAATTTTACAAGTTATGAACCCACGCCCAATTGGAATTGTGTAGTTTTGGTGTGTTGGATCACGGTGGTCCATCCGGGAGTCATCACCAACAGGATAATATCCATCATGGAATGTCAACACATTACTATTTGTAAGTGAAGTGATATAGCTATATGTAAAGTATTTATCAATTTGAGTTGTTTATTATTTTGTTGTTTGTGCAGTGAAAACGAGCAACTTGATGGTCCTGTCCTCACTTAGTTGCCCGTAGACGACGTATTTACTCGGGATTTGGCAGATGCGCAGAGTCAGGAAGATAATAGTGATTATGACAATAATGTCGATGAGTCTGGAGATGACACACCCTTCCCGATGAGGGTGATGATGAGGAGGAAGAGAATGCCGAACCTGATTTGACGAGGGAGCATGCTCCACCTCCCGTTAGACCAAGAGTTTACGAGTCCCACGTGTCGTTTTATTCAAGGCATATTCCCTACCTTGATCATTTTCCAAGTATGCTGGATGTGGATGCCCTCACAAGGGATCTTGATGAAATTCGGACAGCAATGTGGGATGAGTCTAGACCAATGGTGCTGACAAAGGGCATGCGTTTTCCTGATAAAGCTCGCCTAACCAGGGCTGCAAAAATGTACCGCGTAAGAGAGTGTCGTGAAATGATGGTATGGGAGTCAAGTTAGGATGTATACAAGGTTGTTTATCGTAGATGGTTTACAGGTTGTCAATAGATGCAGCGTGCAAGCAAGAAGGAAACAAGGTTGTGGAAAGTGGGTAAATATATTGGCACCCACAATTGTGAAATGGACACATTCAATGGGAATCACTTCAACTGATTCCACACATTGAAGCGTCCATAAGGTACAAGATCAAAGAGTGTATTACATCCGCCCACCAGGAATGGGTGTACTATTACCAAAATAAAGTCATATCTCGGGCACAAACGTGCATTTGAAATTATTCATGGTGACTGGGATAAGTCATTTGCATCTCTACCCAGGTACATGTCCGCATTGAAACACTTTAACCCTGGGACTGTTGTTGAATGGAAGCTTGAGCGGAGTGTAGGAATACCGAAATATATATTCAGATACGTGTTCTGGGCATTTAAACCAGCAATTGATGATTTTGTGCATTGCCGTCCAGTAATTTCCATAGACGGTACTCATGTTTATGGAAAGTATGATATTAAGTTATTGATCGCCGTTACAGTAGATGCCAATGGACAAATATTTCCACTAGCTTTTTCCATCTGTGCCAATGAAAGCCAAGAGACGTGGACGCTATTTTTGAACCACTTGAACAGCACGTTGTCAAACAACGTTCAGATATTTGTCTAATATCTGATCGGCATGGTGGTATATTAAGTTTTGTAGAGTATTTGCCTGAATGGCAGGAACCCTATGCATACCACCATTACCGTGTGAGGCACATGAAGGCCAATTTCCAGAAGAAATATCCCAACAAGGACTTGCATGATTTAATGTGGATGGGTGCAACTGATCACCAGGAGTGCAAGTTCAGGAGGCGCATGGAATCGATCCGCTAGTTAGACGAAAGAGCCTATCATTGGTTGATGGACATTGCATGCGGATGGTGGCAGATGATGGGGAACCCTGACTACAAATGTATCAGAGTCTTTCAACGGGTTATTGAAGTCTGCACGTGGATTGTCTGTCACTGCCATGGTGCGGATGTCATTCAAACAGATGGCGAAGAGATATGTTGAAGGCATAGAGGTGCATCGGAATTGATGGAGAGGGGTGTTGAATTTATGCCAATACCAATAAAAAGATTTGAGAAATACAGGAGGCGAGCACATTGGCATTCATTTTTACAGTATTGCAACGAGCAAAATATTTTTGAAGTTCGCACTGCTATCCATCAACACCGAGGAAATAATATACACACCGTAAATGAAGCCAGCAGGTTGTGTTCTTGTGGGAAATGGTCCATCTACCACATGTCGTGCTCACATGCCATGGAGTGCTTTCAACATACAGGTTTAGGGCCAACCAACTATGTTGATAGGCAATACAGTGTTGTTGCATACTTAAACACATATAGCGGGCAGTTTCAGCCAGTGGGTGTTGAGCATTATTGGTCGTCGAAACCATTTAAAATGGTATGTAACAAGGACTCTTTGCGTAAGCTACAAGTGCAAAAAAAGAACACGTATACGGAGCCAAATGAATGTTGGTGATACGGTTTATGCGCGTAAATGTGGCATATGCTCGCAAACAAGACACGATCCTCGTAAATGTCCTTCAGCTGGTTTGGGTGGCGGTGGTAATCCAGCTCCTGGTGGAAGTTCATCTAATGTGCCCAACTATCAATGATACACATAGTTTTTTGTTTTCATAATGTGGTTGTAATAAGTGTATGTACTTATTTATGTTGCAAGATGTATCAAATAAAATTATGTTTCCATTGTTGTTTAATCTTATTGATATTTAACATTTTTCAGTTGAGTAAATTAATGAATTTCTCCCTCCCGTTAATGTAATCAAAAATAGTATTGGATTAAAAATGGAAAATTTTTACGTTCACTTTCGAATTTCACTCTAAAATTTATAGAAAACTACACTGTCAGAGGAGGAAGATGTTTGATAAATAATTGAATATATATATAGCGGTTAAATACTATATTATGTGTGTTGTCTTGTCGATCTGAAAAGCTACCCGACTGCGAAAAAGTTGTTTTGTATCAGAAAGAATATTTATCACGCGAATCATAGCGCGATTAAATACTACGTTATGTGTGAGCATATATAGCGCGGTTATATACACGTTATGTGTGTTGTATTGTCAATCTGTAAAGCTGCCCGGCTGCAAAAAAGCTATTTTGTATCCGAAAGAATCTTTAACACGCAAAGTATAGCGCGGCTAAATACTACGTTATGTGTTAGCATAGCGTGGTTAAATACTACGTTATGTGTGTTGTCTTGCCTATAAATAACGGGCGCATTCTAGTTATTTTCTGCGCTTAACCATAAGAAATAGCAAAACTTTCCATAAAAGCAGGTTTTTTTTCGCTTTAACAAATGTCTGAAGCATTTATGTACCAATGTGCCAATATGGAAAACGCTGTATGTTGGCGGACTGTCGGGATGATGGTGAAGTTGGGCGCAGATACTGGATGTGCGTGAACAGGTTTGGAGGCAACAACGGAAATTTTTGCAATTTTGAGGTATGGTTTGATGAACCCTGTAAGCAGGAATGCTACAAAGAGTCTTTGCAGTATTATCATGATTTGACCAAACAACAGCGGGAATATGAACGAGAATATAAGCGAGAAATTGCAAAGTTGAAGGAGAAACTAAAAGAGACGGAAGAAGAAAAAAATAAGCTGGAAGAGAAATTTAAGTGCTTGGAGTAGAGAATAATAGGCGGTCGTGACTAAACAATGACATGTGTGTGTTGAGTGTACTACTTTATCTTTATGTTTCCCGTATCATGTGTTTTCATTAGTTGTACTGAATTTAGATTATGTTAAGTTGCTACGTTTGTGTTTGTGTTTGTGTTGTAGTATTAAAATAAAGAAGAAACGGGGAAATAAAAACATAATGCGCATATTATGTAAACATAAAAAATTGTTGTTATTACTTACATAAAATACAAAAAAAAATCAATGTGTCCCACAGCCTATGTGCTTCAATGCAGCCGCTGGCTTGAGGCGCATCCCATCCTGCCCGGATATGCTATCAGGATCAACCTCATCACGTCGCCTCTTTATCGCAGGATGCGCTGCAGCATGATCACCAGTAGTGCTGGCAGGTTCGGTAGAAGGGGTCGTCGGTCCATCAACAACCTACAGAAGAATAAGTCAGCTCAGTATATGAAAATATATATTAGTAATGTACGTGTTAAGTCAAAAAAAATTTAAATTGTCTTGCCATTGGTCTCGTCGGGCTCCTGAATATAAGAATCCGTCGCATCCTGCTCAGCATCGGACAAAGTGGCCTCCGTGACGGTCGGTGTGAGCACGTGATTTTTGCCCTATATGAATTACTCCCATAATTTCAAACAAAATAATTTCTTTTCATTATTTTTACTTTTGTCGATTTTGTGGCATTTTCTGTTAATTTCTTGCATTTGTTTGTGCATTTTTAATTCATATAAAAATACAAAAAATATATGCATTGCATTGAGGGTTTAATTTTACATATTTTGGAATTAATTAGTAATTAGAAGCTTACAAAAATACAAAAAAAAATCACAAAATATAGTTTACTTTTGTTTTTAATTCTAAATTTTGGAATTTTAGTAGTTTTTCTTTTATAATTATTTATGGTAATTGTTAGTTAGAGTTAGTTAATTTAATACAGTAGGATAATTTAATTAGGAATTAATTGGGGTTTTATTTTTAATTTAAAAAAATAATCCTAGCCGTCTAGGTTTGCCTGATCCAACGATCGAGAAGTCTCCTTCCTTTAATATAAAAGTGTCTGAAAAGGCCCAACCCCCCTCTCACTCTTCTCCTTGACCTTTTCAGAGACCCCCCCCTCCCGTCTCCGCCATCTACCGCCTTAGACCGCCGCTGGAAATCGCCTCACGGCGGCGGCCGACCACCAAGCACCCTCAAATTTACACCATGGACTCCCATCATCCTCCCCATTCCAAATCCGTAACTAGTTTCCCCCGAATCCCACCCAGTCTCCTCAAATAGTCGAAACCCTAGCGCCGCCTCCGCCGTGTACGGCGGCGCTGACCCCAATCTTCCCTATATTCACATCACAGGTCCACCTCAACAACCCCATCACTAATCCACCATTATTTGCCTTCAAATAACTCTGAAGCACCTCAAATCTTGGAATCAGTTTAGCCCTAAAGTGCCGATTTCGTACCTCTCAAGTTCCGGGCAGAGTTTTGGTTCAACTTTGAGGTTATGCATGTATTTTCGACAAGAAAATACATGTTTAATCTCAAGGTGAGCCAAAATTGGGGAGATTTTTCGGAAGGCCGGTCCTGTTCTTCTTATGATTCAAATTATTCTATTCCCCCATTTCTTTTTTTATTTGATCCGTTTCTGTTCATTCAGTCAATTAGGTTTGATTAGTTTAGGGTTTTACTCTGCCTAGCTTTGGGTTAATTCCCTTTCGTGAATTAGTATAATTTAGGTCAAGTTTTAACTGTAGGGTTATGGCAGTGATTGTATTGTTTTATTAAAAGTTCATAGAATTAGGGATTTGATTTGAGGTCTCATGATTCTGTGATTTTCTTTTACATGATTCTGTTTTCTTTAAGTTTGTGTTTGATTGATAATAGATATCAGTAGTTTTAATTCTGATTTTAGTAGTTAATTCAAGATTAAAATAGGTTGGTTTGATTTTGTTAATTAAAGAGTTGTTTGGTTGTAGCTGAATAGGCTAGATTTTGTTTAACCATGGTCACTTCTTGACCAGGTTATCAGGGTAAAAGGGGGATGGTTTAGTTTAGTAATTTTCAGAATTGGAAAAGGGTAGTCTACGTATTTTAGAATCAGGGAATCTTTAGTAACTGAAATTAGAAGCCACTAGAAGCACCTAGAAGGGGTTCTAATTGGAATTTCAGAATTATAGTGGTCTGACTTGGGTAGCAAGTCAGTAAGTAAGGGACTTCTAAGCTAAAAACAAGAGTTTAAAAGGGACTAAAATGCAAAATAAAACCCGCAGGGGCTGCCCTAATTACTTGCCTATAAAGGCAGTCTTTCTTGCCTGAGAAGGCAGATTTTGAGAGCTGAAAAAATACAGAAGAGAGAGCCTTGAACATTCTGAGAATAAAAGATTTTGAGAGAAAAAAACACACAAAAACCAGACGGCTAAAAATTAAAAGAAAAATCATTGTTCTATTGGAAACTTTTGGGGAAATTCTTATAACATCGATTCTGAAACAGTTTTAAGCGACTAAAGGCAGGAAAATGAGCTGAATCTGCTGGTATTCGAGTTTTCTGGTTCACTTTTGATTGGATTTTTGTTCTGAGCCTTATATGATATCACTGTGGGTTCAGAATTGGCGTTTTCTTTTGGTCTTGAGTTGAGTTTGGTATTCGGGGGTTGATTTCAACTTGGATTTGAACTGATTTGACCTGGGTTTACTGTTCTATTGGCTGTTTTGCTGCTGAGTGTCACTGCTTTGCACTACTGATTCTCTCATCTCTTTATTGTTTTGCCTGCCAGGTATTATCCAAAATCACTTGATGTATAATGCGAAATACAAGTTTGAATGAAGTTTGATATCCCATTGTTAAATCCTCTGTTCTTCCTTTCTTTTCAATCCATGGCTCGTATGTAGTTACCAGGAATATGCTGCAAACGATTGTTTACATTTAGTGGATAACTCCATATGGTTTTATCATGATATATGTTGCTGACAGTAATGATAGATCTAGGTTTATATGTTCATTTTATTCCATTTTGAGTTGGCTCCTGTATTGTCAAGCTTAGTCTGGTTACAGCTTGTGTAAGTTACTCCTTGGCCTGCTATTTGTTGAATGTTAGCCATAATTGTGAATTTGGTTGTTAATGATGGGATCTGAATGTTAATTTAGGGGGGTTATGGTATTAGATAAATCAAATGACTCATACATATCTAGATCTATTTTCAGTCATGCTTAAAATTGATGTATGTTGTTAGGATGCATTCATGATTCATGTTTACGGAGATGACCAACATAGATTAGAGGAATAAGTCCCCAACGAAAATAGGTATTAATAGGTGTTTGTGTATATCTGAAAACCACGCAAATGTTGTTTCGTTCAAGATTGTGTAGATGAACATAATAGGGCGATAATGAATGAGTTGCTAATGGATCATATTCTTTAATGCCAGTATGACTCAAGAGGTCTCATAAATTAGTATTAAATCTTGACTGCCTTTAAGCATAATATTAGTATTTTGAGATCGTTTGTGAACATTAAGCTGGGAGGTTGAGTTGCCGTGTGTATTATAATTGCTACAAAGGTGCTAGTCTGATCGTTGTCACAGGGGTTCGAAGTGAGCCCCTTTCGTGAAGTCTGTTTGGCGTGCCTCATGTGGACTGAGCTCTTTTTGGGCCCAGAACTGAAATGGTAATTGGTTTGTTAATAATTAAATGGTAGGCTTTGGGCCTTTTAAGTTAGGTAGCAGACTCGAACTAAGGATCTTTTTCAGTAACGGAGATCGTCTTTGTTCGAGTTTGGACTTGAGCTTGGGGCCCGCATGTCCTTGATTGCCTTGTTGTTAGTTAATTCATAATGTTAACAAATTAAGTTTCTTTTTAGAGACAATACTTTAATAAAAAATCGTAGTTCATTTAGGATGTCCTTTTAAAAATAAATTGAGGTGCGCCACGCCAAATAAAATCACAAATTGCGTGGCCCTCTTTAATTACTTTATTAAAATATTTAGAACTCGGGACATGCCGTTTAGCGAATTTTTATGGCCTCCCACAAAGTTAATAACACGTTAGTCGCTTTAGGTGCGTTCTTTAATAATCTTACCTTCCTAAACTCGGGTGTGCATTTCATGTGACCCAAATCCAAATCCCAAAACGTTGAATAAAATATGTTTAGGATTGCGGGTGCATTTCATGTGACGCGATCCAAAGAGATGTTTTAAACGACGTTCAACATTCTTAAAATTAATTAAAAACGATAAATAANGAGGTGTGGGAGTTACATCCATAATGGTAAGAAGTAGTGGGAGGTTAATGGAGGGTGTTTAACTCCCTTAGGAGTTATGAACCTCCACCATAATCAAGTATTTCATAACAAATTAAACAAATTGTCAAAAATAAACCATTTTAGATGCTTAGAAAAGGAATAAGTACTACACATGCGTAAGAGCCACAGGAAGGAGAAAGAAAATACATTTATTTGAGGAGTGAAATAACAGAAGACAAAACTAATGTAAATAGGTGTGTGCTTTCACACAAAAAATATTTGTGTTTGAGTTCAAATATATATATAGCAGAAGGGTGTTGCACACTTCATTTCCTATACCACCGATATGGCAACCCGCGAGGTTTCGAGGAGCCTAACACCGGTTTGACACACGCCGGGAACAAAGATAAATGGGAGGCCCGGCGGGGGTTGGCTTTCATGGTAGCTTTTCTGGGGGTCGTAATCTGTCCTCGAAAAGACGCCACATAGACATTGGCCTTGTAGGAATGTTGGATGTTGCTATAAAGAAGTCAAACAGCACGGTAGTTCCCCTGATTGTGGCAGAAATGTATCGAGCTTTGACCTTATGCCGAGAGGGTGTAAAATTCTTTCAGAGTTGTAATATGTTGTTACATTTATGGATACAGGAGCACCTTTGTCATCGCACGGGGTATATGAACTATGGGTTAACCGGGCTGAGTTGTATCGAGGAGTTTGGAACCCGGGTAACAGGTATTGAGTTCCCCGAGGCACTGAGGCTTGGTTGTCATGCTTGAGATCTTTGACTGCGGATAAAGTTGAATGGGCTTTCAGGTGGCTTCCCGCTACTGAGGCTGTGTACACATCGGCAGAAGTACCTTATATTCTTTTGATGGGCATTCGAAGCATCCAACCTTACGATCCTTACCAAGTTCTGAGGCAACTAGGAAGATTCCAAACTGTTCACAATGATGAAGACTTGATCGAACAAACCATTGAGTTGGGTCCAAAAGCTGCATTTCCGGAAGGGAAAATCCGATAGATATGGAATGAGTGCAGGTACCTTGAGCCTAAGACTATGGTACAGGATCGGGCTAAAGGCGAAGTAGACCCCAAATACTTGTCCTGGTTTGGCAAAAGGTTTCAGATTCTCGAGACCCGCCAAAAGGCCACATGTACAACAATTCACTGACGAAGCCCAGGTACAATGGGATTGGCTAGCTAAGGAAAAGGAATACCGGGCCAGGAGAGGGGCGCTGGAGCAGCAAGTCCGAGACCTTCAATTTGAAAAGAGTGTGCAAGCTGCGGCTGATGAAGGTGACAAAAAGAAACTGACCCAAGAGAATGAAGCTCTCAAGGCTCAAATCCGACAAATGAAGATAGATGCTAAAAATCAAGAAAGAAGTCGGTCCGATGAGAGATTGATAAATGGGCTGAAAAAGCAAGTCTTAGAGTGCCAAGATGAGTTGGAGAAATCTGAGGGGAATATGGCGAAACTCCGGGCACAATGGGCAAAGAAGACAGAAGAAAGAGCCCAATTTGTGCAACGAATGAAAAGAAATTATGAGGGAACCATTGCTAATCTGAAAAGAAAGATGAACACCCTTGAAGATAAGGCAGCCCGGCAGGACAAAGAATTTCAGGCTGAAAGGGAACAGTGCTATAGGCTGATGGCCGATATGGAAAAAGAAATAAAGTTGTTACAAGACCATCATTTCCACGACTCCCAGGTGCTAGAGGCTCGCAACCAGCAGATAAGCCGACTACTCCAGGAAAAGGGCCAGATCAGGGAAAGAATTAGAAGCATCGCAGATTATATTGTCATGAAATGTCAAGCCGGCGAAAGAATGGGTCGTACTACTTTCTTTGCTACAGTGATGATATTTGTTCGTCAGGTTATGAATGATCTGGAGCAGTTACAAAGGGGTCTTGCACGTAGGCCCGCGGCGATGCCGAATGATGCCCCGCGGGCCCCAGGATTTGAAGCTTTGATGTACTCTTGATCTAGTTTTAATCATCGAGTCTGTATTTTATTATTTTGAGTCTGTTTTTGTAGTTTCCTTTTCAAGAAAAACAAGTAATCTAGTAGCTTTGTAATCGGGGTTTCATTAATGAAATTTGAAAAGATCCCAAAATTATTTCCTTATTTTTGCGTTTATTTGCAAGAACTACGCTTGGTCTGATTCATGCGGGATCATGATACGTAGGCAATCTCCATAGGATTCGACCGTAACCAAAAACAAAAAAGGCAAACAAGAGAGAATAAAAAGAGAGCAAGAGAAAAGGAAAGAAAGAATGGAAAAACAATTTTGAGGAAAGGAGAGATAGGAACAAGAAAGACCAAGGCAAGAGGGAAAATAGGAAAAAAAGAGAGAGGAAAAATTAGAAAGAAAAGCAAAAGAAAAGAGGGAAAGGCAAGGAACGAACAATGAAAACAAGAGGGAAGAGTGAGAGGATAAAGCAAAGAAAAGGCCTAGCAAATAAAGAAAAAGGAAAGCCGGGATGACACATGTAACCAAGCAAAGGCATAATAGAAATGGTTAACATCTTAGGTGCATTCATTCCCCAAATGTGCGGCTACCTATCTATTAATGCTCTAACCGCTAATAAAGTTGTTGTTGATGATGAGTCCAGGCAGGTGGTTAGTTGACTGGCATTCTGGAAACCCATTCCTACAACACCCGCTCTAAGGACAAGTCAAACATGGCCAACCGGGAACTTGACGCGAGTGTTATCGATGCTTCGAGAGAGGTGGAAGAGTTGGATGCTAATGTGATGAAAGAAGAGAAGTATAAACTGAAACAGCAGATGGCCGAGATGTATCAAGCATGGGCGAAAAAGGCGCCCGATATCAACCAGAATCCATTGCCGGCCCATCATGAGACAAATATGATCGAGATAGTGCATAAGGGAGGGGATCCTAAGAAGCCTTCACAGACCGTCATGATGATTCGGTCCAGTGAGGTCGGGCCGGTTGAAAAGTCAAAAAGTGGGAAATTAGTGATCAGGTTGGGCGGGACAGATAGTGAGCCATCTGCGGTAGTCAAGAAAGGGTCCTCAAGTGAGGTTGCAACGAAACAAGAAAGGGCAAAAGTGGTTGTGCCAAGAGTGTCGAACAAGCCTGTCGTGATTGTAGAGGGTGCCCACACAGATCCCGTCATTGTTAAGACAGGGGCAATGAAGCATCCGGTGTCAGCAGTTCCAAAGCCTGTGGTTGTCTTTGATGAGGAGTTGATTTGAGAGCGTCCAAAGTTTATTTGATGCATTAAACACGGTGGAAATTGGAGGGAGGCTCTGGTGACGAAGAGGTGCATTTTGACAAGCCGAATGTGAAGATCAACAATTGGGAAGCTACTCCTCTTCCTACTCGGAGGGAGTTTTGGTAGTGGGTTTTGATTTCCTGTTAATTGTCTGGATTGTTCCAAGGTTGTGATTCAGATTCTATGTTCCGTCCGTTTGGATGTGTTAAACCTTGCTATCTTTTGATTTCAATGAAATGCAATTTCCCTTTTTCATCATTCCTGATAGTTTTATTTTTATTTTTCTTTTCTTCCTTACACAGTTCTTTTAGGCTGGTTTCAATGACATGACATGCATGAGGAATCTTCAGCCCAGTTTTAAAAGCCAAGCTAATTCTGAAAAGTTGAAATCCCATCCCTTCGGATTGTCGCTGAAGCCGAAATTGATGAACCCGCCTGAGCAATTGAGTTTGATCAATGAGAAAAGAATGGCAGCAGTGTGTCATGGCCAACTGTACCAACAGAGGATGGCGAGAGCATACAACAAGAAGGTACGCCCGCGGAAGTTTGAAGTAGGACAATTGGTGTTGAGACGTATCTTACCTCATCAGGCTGAAGCAAAAGGAAAGTTCGCACCAAACTAGCAGGGGCCATTTGTAACCCGAGTGTTGTCCAATGGTACATTATATTTGACAGATGTGGAAGGAAAATGTGTAGCAATGGCTATCAATTCTGATGCATTCAAACGGTATTATGTATGATCTTCTTGTTTTAATTGTATTTGTTTGTACTTGGCATATTTTGAAGATTGGAATGACGAAGGTGTTTTGTTCTGCTATCCAAACACTTTATCCTTTGTTACCCCCTTTGAGCCTCATTCATTTTCTTGCATACCCCTCTTTTGGAATCAGTAAAGATCAGAAACACAAGCTTGAGAGATAAGTAAAGGGAAAAGAGAAAAGAAAAAGAATGAAAAGAGAGAGAAGAAAAAAGAGGGAAAAGATAAAAGAAAAAGAATGAAAAGAGAGAGTGAAAAAAAAAAGAAGAAAAGAAAAGGAAAAGAAGAAAAAAAAGAGAAGAAAAGAAAAGAATTAAAAAAAAGAGAAAAGGAAGAAAGAAAAGAAAAGAAGAGGAAGAGGAAGAAAAAGAAATGAAAAATCACAAAAGTAATTTCCATGACCTGAACTACGTTTGACTCGATCCCGAAGGGTACGTAGGCAGCCTCTCTTTGAGGTTCAGTCATACCAAAATAAAATCCAAAAGTCCCCAAGAAAGAAACTTGGGCAAAAGTTGTGTATGTTGTAAGAAAGTTGATTCCGAAAGTTGTACCGTTGAACTCGTTTGAATTGCGTTGAGCCTTTCTATACCCTTTCTTTCTAACCCTATCCAAAAGCCCACGTTACGGTCCAAAGAAAGACCTTCTGATCAGTCTTCAAGAAATGCCAAGTCAAGCAAGAAGAGGTGATTCATGTCAGGGACAACACTCTGGTCCAGTATTCTGAGTATTTTAGTGACTTGTGAGTTAGTTTCAATTCAGGATAATTTGAAACAAATTCAAAGCATGAAAAATGGATATACAATTAGTATGTTCTATGCAGATTTTGAACCCTGTGGCTAGAATGGTTATTATATGAGTGTGGTTATGTTCTAAATAGCTTGAAGTTGAATTCCAATCAGTTTTTTAGTGTCCATTAATGGTAGGTCCTATTTGGTTGATTCTGCAATGTTAGATTAGGTTTAAAAGTTTGAAATCTTGTGTGAGCATGAAAGTAATTAATGAGTGTCCGTGCAAGTATTAACCCTGTGGAGAATGGATGCTTCAATAGTCAATTTTCTTTAAAGTTCAGTCATTCATGTATTTTCCCTTAGTCTGAAAACTTTTCTCCTGCGGCTGCTTGGACTCGATCCTCTAATTCCACCCTCACTCGATTTGGGCCTGTTTCGAGCCCAGTTTATTTCTTGCTGAACAGGGCTATCTTCTGCGGCTATGGAGGCCCTTATTTTGCACATCTCTCATGCGGACTGGATCCATTTTGGGCCCAGGACTGAATTGATAACTGATCCAGTAACAATTAAAATATTGTAGGCCATGGGCCTTTCAAGTTAAGTGGCAGATTTGAATTAAGGGGTTCTCAGTAATGGGGGTCCCCTTGTTTGAGTCTGGACTTGATCTTGAGGCTCGAACTTTCTTGAATGCCTTTAATAATAGTTAATTCATAGTTCTAATTAATTAAGTTTTTTTTAGAGACAATTCTTAATAGATAACATTAGTTCATCTTTAGGATGTCCTCTTAAAATAAATTGAGGTGCATCGCGCCAAATAAAATCACAAATTGCGTGGCCCTCTTTAATTGTTTCTTTAAAATAGTTAGAACTCGAGGCGTGCCATTTAGCTAATTTTCATGGCCCTCGCAAAGTTAACAATGCGTTAGTTGCTTTAGGCGCGTTCTTTAATAATTTTACCTTCCTAAACTCGGGTGTGCATTTCATGTGACCCAAATCCAAATCCTAAAACGTTGGATAAAATGTGTTTCGGATTGCGGGTGCATTTCATGGGACGCGATCCAAAGACACGTTTTAAACGACGTTCAATTTTCCTTAAAATTAATTAAAAGCGGTAAATAATCCTAAAAATTGCACTATAGGATGACATGTTTAAAATCAGATAATTAAGCCAAATATAGCAGTTGAGCGACCGTGCTAGAACCACGGAACTCGGGAATGCCTAACACCTTCTCCCGAGTTAACAGAATTCCTTACCCGAATTTCTGGTTCGCGACTGTTAAACAGAGTCAAACCTTTTCCTCGATTCGGGATTCAAACCGGTGACTTGGGACACCATAAATCTCCCAAGTGGCGACTCTGAATCTCTTAATAAACGAATTCCGTTTCGATTGTCCTTTAATTGGAAAAACTCCCTTTATTATACCCTTTCCGGGGGTGTAGTAGGAAAAAGGAGGTGTGACAGTTGGGAATATTGGTGCTATGAGTAATGTTTATCTTCGATAATTTTCATATTCCGGGCGCGTGCACTCGGAGTTCGATTTTGTTGACTTTTCATGTAGAGTTGAGAATTATTTAAAATTCATGAAATTACGAGTTTTGAGTATATTTTGATTGGTTTGGACGTTCTTTGACTAGTTACGGATCGTTTGGCCTTAATTTGAGGTGCTAGTGAGGCGTTGGAGCTACTTATTGAATTTCGGAGCGAGGTAAGTCTCTTGTCTAACTTGTGAGGGGAAATCTACCCATAGGTTCTATATTTGTTATGTGCTACGTGTTATGGGAGATACACACGTAAGAGGTGACGAGTGTCTATGCGTATGCTAGAATTCCAGATTATGTCCGGATTGACTTAGACTTGGGACATGCTTTAATTGTACTATTTGAGTTATTCTTGCCTGTTTGAATGCCTTAATTACATATTTCCAAAAGACTAGACTTGCATAAGTATGTGATCTTGATATTTTAGATACTTGACGAGCTATTTGATTTGTGGTGGACATTATACTTCCTTTTTACAGATTTTCTTCCACGTTGTGCGTATTCGTCCAAAAACTTTCTTGAAATTTATAACACTTATGTATATTCGTGAGTGGGGCCAGTGACCCGTAAAGTTACATATTCTAATGGGATCAGGCTGAACGCTTCAACAATACTCTTATGAGATTGGTTCGTTTGCCTCGACAGTATCATGTAACACACTCTTATGAGATCAGGTCATTCGCCTCATAGTATCATGTGATTCGCTCTTATGGGATCTGGTAGTTTGCCTCAACAGTATTGTGTAACACACTCTTATGGGACCGGGACGTTCACCTCGGTAGAGTACATATTCTTATGGGATCGTACCATTCGCCTCGGCAGAGTAAAATATTCTTATAGGATTGGTTGTACGCCATGGTAAGATATCATACCATCACTCTTATGGGATCGGGCTGTTCGCCTCGACAGAATCGTGTGTAATATTCGATAAGGAGTCAGCGTATCTATAAATCTATCTAACTTGAGACGTGATATTTCTGTGATAATTAACCTGATACATATTCCATTCGCAATAACATTCAATTTTTGAGGCCTTGTGGTTCTTCTCTATTGAAGATCATTTTTATGTTTATATATCTGTCTTTACTGTTTTACCTGTTATGCCTCATACCTGTCTAATTTATTTGTACTTTGATTATTGGACCACTAGTAAATGTTGATGTCGACCCCTCATCACTACTTTTTCGAGGTTAGGCTAGATACTTACTGAGTACGCGTTGATTTTCGTACTCATACTACAACTCTGCACTACAGGTACTGAGACAGGTACATTTGGTGGTCATCACGGCGCATAGGCGTAGCTGTTGAGGAGACTTTGTGGTGAGCTGCATTCCATGTTACAATCTGCAGCACACAAAGTCCCCATCTTATTTATTTACTTTATTCTATCTATTTTATATTCCAGAAAGATATTGTAGTGGTATTTTACTTTCTAGTAGATGCTCATTCACTTGTGACACTAGGGTTTGGAGGTTTCTAGTGGATGTTTATAGTTGTACCTATTATTATCATTACTTTACGTTATGTATTATTCATACGCGGTAATTTGGTAATGAAGAATATATGTTTCCATGAGTTTTATTTATTTAATAAAATTATTGATTTTAAAAGTTAAAATGGATAATTAAGTGGAGGTTCACGCGATGGCTTGCTTAACAACGTTGTTGGGCACCATCACAATCTATTATGGGATTTGGGTCGTGACTGTTTGGTATCAGAGCACTAGGTTCACTTAGGTCTCAAGAGTCATGAGCAAGTCTAGTGGAGTCTTGCCGATCGGTACGGAGACGTCTATACTTATCTTCGAGAGACTATAGGGTTGTAAGAAGTGCAACAGTAAGATGTTGGGTACGATTCCTTACACTTATTTTATGTGTTTTGTTTCTCATCTATAAGATAGGCTCATAGTATTTGTTGGGTTGTTTTACTCGTTACGCAGGCTGGATAGTTTTGTACTCGGGTTCGCTTTTCCTTATTGTTCATATCCGTGTTGTGGCTGGTTGGCACATTGATGACGTCCTACGAGATTTTAGATTTTGATGTGGCTTGTCGATCGATCAACTTTTACTGGGTGAGATGAGGTTGTTGGACCTGGAGTCAGCACAATCGGATTGGTATAATGTAAGCTTGTGGGTCACTAATCAGTTCAAAAGGCGACAAAAGTTCTTATCGAGCAGAGGAACTCCATGATTTATTGTTTTGACGGGTAGTTATGAGAGTCTGCACCTCTCTTCCATTGTTGCAGTGTTGTGAGGTTTGGAATAGGATTTTATGTGTCCTGAGCTATATTACCAGTACCTGGTTCGAGAATTAACAGCTAGCATGGTTAGAAAATATTACTATGGGCATATGAATTATGCGGTGTGACGTGTGGTTATGACTTGGGTGTATATGTATGTTTAGGTATAACTTGTGGTGATTGATACGGTGTATGTACGCTAGAATCACACCTTATGGCAAATTCCGGGTGTTGGAATTTGGTTCTAAGGCTTGTGTACTAAGGTAGCAGGAAGGATAATCCGTTTGGGTTAAGCTAATTTGCTCGTATGGATTGTGAAGGCACGGGTAGGTACAAGAGGTATTATACAGTGATTTTGGAAACTTTAGAATGATTCTTAGGACGTTCGAGGACGGACGTATGTTTAAGTGGGGCAGAATGTAACAACCCAACTAGTTTTTTAAGCTCTAGCACATCGTTCAGCGGTGTGAGGCCTTGAGTAGCTTCACTTTATGTATTATGACTTGCGCGTATAGTCGATTTTGATTTTTAGAAGTTCGGAGTTGATTTAGAAGAATAATTCTCAATTCAGAAGCTTTAAGTTGAAAGAGTTGATCAAGGTTTAAATTTTGAGTAAATGACCTTGAAATCGATATTTAAAGGTTCATATAGGTTGGTATGATGATTTCGGGGTTGGGCCGATGTTCAGGTTGAGTATCGAGTGGTCCGGGAGCGATTCAGCGCTTATTATCGAAAGTTTGCATTTTTGAAGGTTTTTGAATTTGTTAAGTTTGACTTAGAGTGTACTTTGGTGTTATCGAACATCGGGCAGTGTTCCAGGACCTTGGATAGGTTCATTTTATTGATTGGAACTTGTTTGTGAAGTTTGGTCGTGATCCGGAATGTCTAAATGTGATTCGGACGCGTTCGACGAACTTTAAAGGTGTGAAAGTTAATAGGAGGATTATGATCGTTGATTCATGGTTTTAATATTATTCGTGGCATTTCGAATCTTTGGATAAGTTTGGATAAGGTATTAGGACTGGTTGGTATAATTGGACAGGGTCCCTGGGACGTCAGGTGTGTTTCAGGATGGTTTCAGACCATTTTCCATTGTTTTGGTGGACAATTTTACATATTTCTGCCAAATCCTTCTACTGTTAAGTACAACTGGTTGCTGGTTTATGGTGTCAGGGGTGTTCTTCGCGATCACGAAGAAAGGCTCACGATCACGGAGTGTTGTTTGGGAGCTGGGAAGAATTGTTCTTCGTGACCTCGATTGGGGGCTCATGATTGCGGTACTTGGTCTTTTTGTTCATCGTGTTCGCGTAGTAAGGGTCGTGAACGCGAAATGTTAGCGAGGTGGCCTGGTTTGGAGGATTGCTCTCTCGATCGCAGGGAGCTGTTCGCGATCGTGAAAGGTATTTGCCTGAGGCTAGAATATTTTCCCTTCGCATTCGCGAGGCTGGACTCGTGTTCGCGTACGTTGTTCAGGAAGAGGGTCGTGATCGCGGGTGGAGTTTTTCATTCACGTAGAAGGTTTTCCTAGGCGAGACTGGTTGGCCTTGGTTGATTTGTGGTTTTGTAACGACCCGGCCGGTCGTTTTTGGAAATTTCGCGCCGATCCCCCATTAACTGTTTCCCCTAAGTTCATTTCTGCTATTTTGGTTTGCCGGGACGTTCGGTGTTGAGTTTTGGAGAGTTTTGGGACACTTAGTCCCTAAATGAGAGCTTAAGAGTTGAAAAATGGTTCGTAATCAGAACAGTGTGAAGACGACCTCGGAATGGAAATTCGATGGTTCTGTTAGCTCCGTTAGGTGATTTCGGGGTTGGGAGCGTGTTCGGAATGTATTTTGGAGGCTCGTAGCTCATTTAGGCTTGAAATGCCGAAGTTTGAATTTTTGAAGTTTCCGGTCTGATAGTGAGTTTTTGATCCGAGGGTCGGATTGGAATTCCGGAAGTTGCAGTAGTTCCGTCATGTCATTTGGGATGTGGGTGCAAAATTTCAGGTCATTCGGACGAGGTTCGGGTAGGTTTTTGATCGAAAACGTGTTTTGGTTGGAATTTGAAGTTCTTAGGCTGGAATCTTTGATTAATTCGGGTTTCCGGCGTTGTTTAGGTGTTTTCAGGATTGGTACAAGTTTGAATAAGGTATTAGGTGGTATTGGTACTTTTGGTTGAGGTCCCGGGGGCGTCGTGATGATTTCGGGTGGTTAACGGAAGAGTTTTGGAAGTTGAGAAATAGCAGCACTGCTGCTTCTGGTATCTTTCCGCTTCTGCGGCTTGGGAACCGCAGAAGCGGAGCCGCAGAAGCAGCCTTGGTCGTCGCAGAAGCGAGATTTGCCCTCCCTCTCGAGAACCGCATAAGCGGTCGCCTTTCCGCTGAAGCGGAACCACAGGAGCGTTATGTGTCCGCAGAAGCGGACTCTGGTCCATTAAGTGAAAACCGCATAAGCGGTTGTTTTTCCGCATATGCGGGACCGCAGAAGCGGTCCCTTGTCCGCAAAAGCGGAAATCCCTGGGCAGAAATAGAAATTTCGAGGGTTTGAGTTCATAAGTTACAAAAATCAATTGTGAGCTCGGTTTAAGGCGATTTAGAGTGGGATTTGAAGTGAAGATCACTGGGTAACGTTTCTTTGGTCCCTTCTTGTTATATTTCATCATTTTATAGTTAAATACACCATTGGAATTCGAATTTAGGATCAAAAATTGGAAGAAACTTCATAGACCTAATTATTGAGTTTTGAGTGGGCAATTGACCTCCGATTTGGGAGATTTTTATATGGTTAGACTCGTGAGAGTACGAGGGTTCTGAAAATGTGAAAATTATTCGATTCCGTGGCGTTGGCCTGGAGGGCATTTTGGTCATTTCGCCTAGTTTTACGCCGTAGCTTTGAATTTATTAGCAAAACCAGGTGTTTGCGATGTTATTTACAATGTGTAATTGAATTGAATAGATTTGAGCCATTTGGAGTCGGATACTCGTGGCAAGAGCGTGATTTCTAGTTGATACTGAGCCGGTTCGAGGTAAGTGGCTTGTCTAACTTTGTGTGGGGGACCTTTATCCCTTAGGATATGATCTTGAATATTTGAATGCCCCGTACGTGAGGTGACGAGCGCATACTTGATCTAATTGTTGTAAATCCGTTGTGCTATTTGTACTCTGTGAAGCATGTTAGGCTATAATTTACTACTTCGTGTCCTGATTTTTAGCATTGTTCCGAGATTTAGGAATCGTTGTTGTTGTGTGTTTAATGTGGGACTACGGGACGGCTTCCCAGGAGATCCCTCTGTACTTGAGATATTCTGGACTGAGGGTGCGGGATACCAAGAGATCCCTGGCACATGTGTTTCTATATATATATATATATTGGGATACCAAGAGATCCCCGGTTTACTTATTGAGGATACCAAGAGATCCTCGGGATACTGAGATCCCCGACTTACTTATTGAGGATACTAAGAGATCCTCGGGATACCGAGAGATCCCCAGTGTTGATGATGAGGATACCAAGAGATCCTCGGGATACCAAGAGATCCCCCGGCTACTAATCCTTGTGAGGGCAGTTTTCCGTGTATTGTTACCTTTGCTTTCTATTACTGTTCTTCCTTATTTACCTGGTTTAGATTCTCGCTGTAGACTTTATTTAAACTATTTCTGTTATCTCATTATTTATTATGTTATCTCAGTAGGGCCCTGACCTTCCTCGTCACTACCCAACCGAGGTTAGGCTTGGCACTTACTGAGTACCGCTGTGGTGTACTCATGCCCTTCCTGCGCATGTTTTTTTTTCATGTGCAGATCCAGGTACTTCCTCCCAGATGTATCATCCTCGTGGTGGAGAGTCCTAGCTGAGACTTGAGGTATATCTGCTACGTTCGCAGACCAGGAGTCTCTACTCTATTCCGGCTTTAGCAGATAGTTCCTTTTCTTCCCTTTCATGTTGTTTAGACATTCTGGTGTAGAGCAGTTTACTACATTCTATTAGCGTGTGTTTCCCGTGAGTTTCCGGGTTTTGGGATTTAGTTATAGACTTCCGCATATTTTGAGTTGTATTAGGCTGAGTGGCCTTATATATACAGTTGTTATTTTCGTATGTTCAGTTTTAATTTATTATTCCGCAAATGTTAACTCGTTATTCCGCACTGTTAAGCTACCTAGTTGTAGGAACTAGGTGCCGTCACGACATGTTCATGGAGGGTGAACTGGGGTCGTGACAGGTTTTGCTCATTGTATCACATTTCTTCCACTGGAGCCGATTTTGGGGCAATTTTGAAGAGCCATTTTCATCATCTATCATGAGGTAAGTGATTCCTACTCATCGTGAGTTAAATACACGGATTATATATGAATTTTAACATGAAAATTGGCAGAAATTGTGGGATTTTGGAATAAAGCCCAAAAATGGTATTTTGGGATTTTGACCAGAAAATTGGACATGGAATTGGAAATAAATAATATATTTGAGTTCGTGGTGCTATAATTAATGTTTATCTTCGAGAATTTTTGGAATCCGAGCGCATAGGCCTGGGGGTTGACTTTGTTGACTTTCGTGTAGGGTTGGGACTTATTTATTGATGAAATTACGAGTTTTGAGTATATTTTAATTGGTTTGCATGTTCTTTGACTAGTTACAGATTGTTTGGCCTTGATTTGAGGTGCTAGGGAGGCGTTGGAGCCGGTTATCGAATTTTAGAGCGAGATAAGTCTCTTGTCTAACCTTGTGAGGGAGAATATAACCCGTATTTTCTAAATTTGTTATGTGCTACGTGTTTTGGGAGCTACGCACAGATGAGGTGACGAGTGTCGGTGCATCGGATAGGAGTCCTGATTATGTCCGGGCAGTCTTAGACTCATGCTATGCTTTAATTGTACTATTTGAGTTATGCTTGCCTATTTAAATGCCTTAATTACATCTTGGCCAGAGACTAGACTTGCGTAAGTATTGGACTTGCTATTTTAGATACTTGATGATCTATTTGATTTGTGGTAGACATCACACTTCCTTTTTACGGATTTTCTTCCGCGTTGTGCGTATTCTTCCGGAAGTTTTCTTGAAAGCTCACACGTATATTTGTGAGTGTTGCCAGTGACTCATCAAAGTTTGCCTCAGCAATACTCTTATGGGACCGAGCTATTTTCCTCGGCAGTATCATGTAACACACTCTTATGGGATCGGGCCGTTCGCCTCAGTAAAGTACATATCCTTGTGGGATCGGGCTGTTCGCCTCGGCAAAGTACATATCCTTGTGGGATCGGGTTGTTCGCCTCAGCAGCGTACATTATTCTTATGGGATCGGGCGATACGCCACGGCAGGATATCATACCATCACTCTTATGGGATCAGGTTGTTCGCCTCGGCATAATCGTCTGTAATATTTGATAAGGAGTCAGTGTATGTATGAATCTATCTAACTTGAGATGTGATATTTCAGTGATTATTGACCTGACACACATTCCGTTCGTGGTAACATTTAGTATTTGAGGACTTGTGGTTACTCTTCTATTGAAGATCGTATATATATATATATATATATATATATATATATATATATATATATATTTGTCATCACTTTCTTACCCGCTATGCCTCATACATGTCTACTTTATTTGTACTTTAAAATTGGACCACTAGTAAGTGTCAATATTGACCCCTCGTCACTACTTCTTCAAGGTTAGGCTAGATCTTACTGGATACACGCTGATTTACGTACTCATACTACACTTCTGCACTACTTGTGCTGGTACTGAGACATGTACATTTGGTGGTCATCTTGACGCATAGGCGCAGCTGCTGAGGAGACTTTGTGGTGAGCTGCATTCTATGTTACGATACGCAATACACGGAGTCCCCATCTTATTTATTTACTTTATCCTATCTATTTTATATTCTAGACAGATGTTATAGAGGTATTGTACTTCCTAGTAGATGCCCATGCACTTGTGACACCGAATTTTGGGGTTTTCTAGTGGATGTTCATGGTTGTACCTATGAATATTATTACTTCGCTTTATGTATTATTCATATTCGGTAATTTGGTAAAAAAGAACATATGTTTCCATGAGTTCTAGATTTAATTCTATTTATATAATGAAATTCCTGATGTTAATAGGTCAAATGGAAAATAAAGTGGAGGTTCACGCGTTGGCTTGGCTAACAACATCGTTGGGCGCCATCACGACCTATTATAGGATTTGGGTCATGACACATCGCTTCCCATATAAGGCCTCATAAGGAGTCATTTGGATACTCAACCGATAGGTGTTGTTGTAGTCGAACTCTGCTAATGGTAGAAACTGATTCCATAAACCTCTAAAAATCAATGATACAGGCACGTAACATGTCCTCCAATATCTGAATAGTGCGCTCGGACTGTCCGTCCGTCTGGGATGAAATGTTGTACTCAGCTCGACCTGTGTGCCCAACTCTCACTGCATTGCTATCTAAAAAAGTGATGTGAACTTAGTGCCTCGATCCGAGATAATAGACATGGGTACACCATGAAGGCGAACAATCTCCCAAATATAAACCTGAGCAAGTTGCTATGAAGAATAGGTGGTCATGACTGGAATAAAGTGTGCATACTTGGTCAGTCCATCCATAATGACCCACATCGCGCCAAATCTCCTCAAGGTCTGTGGAAGTCCAACTACAAAATCCATCCATTGTGATACGCTCACACTTCCACTCCGAAATGTCAAGCCTCTGAAGCAAACCACCAGGTCTCTAATGCTCATACTTCACCTACCGACAGTTCAAACACCAAGAGAAATACTCTATAATATCCTTCTTCATCCTCCGCCAGTAATAGTGTTGCCTCAAATCCTAATACATCTTCGCGGAACTCGGATGAATGGAATACCGCAAACTATGGGCCTCCTCAAAAATCAACTCACTCAACCCATCCACATTCAAAACACAAATCCGACCCTGTAACCTCAATACCCCATCATCACCAATAGTAACCTCCTTGGCATCAGCGTGCTGCACCGTGTCCCTTCAGACAAGCAAATGAGGATCATCATACTGACATGCCCTGATGCGCTCAAACAAGGACGACCGTGATACAACAGAAGCAAGAACCCAATTGGACTCCGAAATATCCAACCTCACGAATCAATTGGCCAAAGACTAAACATCTAATTCTAACGGTCTCTCCCCAGCTATAATATAATAAAGACTCTCCACACTCAGCCTTCCTACTTAAGGCATCGGCCACCATATTGGTCTTTCCCGGATGATAAATAATGGTGACATTATAGTCCTTTAGTATCTCTAACCACATGCCGCAAGTTCAGATCCTTTTGCTTGAATAAGTGCTAGAGACTCTTGTGTCTGTGAACAACTCACATGACACGTCGTAAAGATAGTGCCTCCAAATCTTTAGCACGTGAACAATGGTTTCCATCTCCAACTCGTGTACAGGGTAGTTCTTCTCATTGGGCTTGAACTGATGCGAAGCATAAGCAATAACACTACCTTCCTACATCAACAGGTAACCAATGCCAATCTGAGAAGCATCATAATAGACTATATAAGAACCCAATCCTGAAGGCAAAACCAGAACTGGAGATGTAGTCAAGGCAGTCTTGAGCTTCTGAAAGCTCTCGTCACTCTCGTCAGACCACCTGAATGGAGCACCCTTTTGTGTCAATAAATCTACTATAGATAAAAACCCCCTCCATAAAACGATGATAATACCCATCCAACCCAAGGAAACTCTGGATCTCAGTAACAAAAGACGGTCTAGGCCAACTCTGAACTGCCTCAATCTTCTTCGGATCCACCTTTATCCCCTCACTGGATACCACATGAACCAAGAATGCCATTGAATCAAGCCAAAACTCACACTTAGAGAATTTAGCATATATCTTCTTCTCCCTCAAAGTCTGGAGCGTGATCCTCAAGTGCTGCTCATGATCCTCCCGGCTGTGAGAATACACCAATATATCATCAATGAAAACTATGATGAAGGAATCAACATAGCGCTGAAATACGTTGTTCGTCAAGTGTATAAAAGTTGATGGGGCATTGATCACCCCAAAAGACATCACCAGAAACTTATAGTGACTATAGCGGGTCTTGAAAGCCATCTACGGAATATCTGAAGCCCGGATCTTCAACTGAAGGTACCCCGATCTTAAATCAACCTTCGAGAATACCATAGCACCCTAAAGCTGATCAAACAAATCATCAATATACGGTACTGGGTACTTGTTCTTGACAGTAACCTTGTTCAACTACTAGTAGTCGATGCACATCCTCATAGAACCATCTTTCTTCTTCACAAATAGTACCGCTTGTGAGCACCTAATTTTTGCCCTACATGGAAATAACTCCTAAAAAATAGACCAAAAATAATTTTATTGAATTTTAGGAATTTTTCTTTATTTAGTTGCATTCCATGCATCTTTAAAAAATCATAAGAAAAATCATTAAAAAAAAATTGTCGCATTTTTATTTCATACCATTTTAGGTTCAATTTGCATGTAGAAATTAATTCATTAAACAAAAATCACAAAAAATTACTACATTAGTCATGTCCACATTTTAGCTTTTAGTTTTAAATTAGTGAAAATAAGTAAAATTAACTTTACAAAATAGTTTAAGGTAGAGCCTAATTTAGGATTTTATTTAGCTTGTTTAGTTAATTCAATTAGATCTTTTTTAAATCAAAAGAAAAACAAAGAAAAAGAAGTAGATTTGGTCTTTCAATTTCGTCTAGGCCAGCTTAATTTGAAGCCCAAAAATTCAAAATTACCAAAGCCCACACAATCGCAGCCCACTACCCAAATACCCATTCCCCTTCATTAAAACCCTACCCCTCTATTCTTTAAAAGGACAACAAACAATTAGATAAAGTCTCCTCCCATAAGAATAAGGTTGTATTGTGGTCCGGGCCCGGGCCTAAATGGGCCAAACGGGCCGGGCCCGGCTGAAGCGGTCCCGTGCCAAACGGTCCTGAGCCTAACGGGCCAAATGAGTGGAACCAGCCCACTGCGGTCCTAAGCCCACATGGTCCGGGCTAAACGGGCCTAATGGGCTTTTTCGTTCCGAGTTATTTTTTTTAATTATTTTTATCTATGACAATTTCTTGTAAACTATATATGTATATACTAATATAAATTGCTTATATATAGCTATATAAATATATATGGTATATATAGTATGCATAGTATGTATATATAATTATATATTGCCTTATATAATATATAGCTTATATATATTATATATACTATATGTACATATAAACTAATACATATATATATATATATATATATATATATATATATATATATATAGTATATATAATATATATATATATATAAGCTATAGATTCTGACCGTTGGCCCTTTTTTAAAAAAAAAAATTACAAAAAATAGCCGTTGGGCCCATTTGGCCCGTTTGGACCGGTTGAACCGGCCCAGGCCCGCCTGCCGGTCCCGGGCTAAACGGTACCGGGCTCGCGGGCTTTTTGGTAAGGACCAGCCCACTGTGGGCTTTTGCACCACTAGAGACCGGGCCCGTTTAAACCGGCCCATTTGGCCCTTTTGGCTCGCGGTCTCGGGCCGGTCCCGGACTGGGCCCGGACCACAATGCAGCCTTACATAAGAAAACGGCGCATCCAAAAAAAAAAAAAAAAAAAGGATTTCGATGGTGACTTCTTCTTTCAGGAACAAGAGTTAGCAACAGATCTTCTCATTTTAAAAGAAGAAGCTAATTCCACAACACCACCTAATTTCCTAACCTAGCAACGACAGCCTCACATAAAAATTCCTAAAGTTTCTGCCACCACCCTCTCATTCTCTCAACCCCTTTTTGTTCACAAGTAGAGCCATCAAAATGGGCTTAGCCTATGAGGTCAGCCCAATCCTGCCCACTACTAGGATAGGGTTGGGCTAAGATATTTTAAGCCCATTTTACAACTGAGGCTAAGAAGCCCGACCCAAGTTAGCCCGCGGCCCTTGAGGCTTGACTGAGGCTGGGCCGAGGCTGGCCCACGGGCCAATAATTTATTTAATTCAAATCTTAAATTAAGAAAAAGGAAGTAAAGATTTAGAATGGGCTAAAGACTTAAGTCTTGCACCCTAATCATAAACTTTTTTTCCTCAATAGTCAACATACTAACGCAACTCTCTGCCTCCCTCCCCTTAATCCTCAATTTTTTATCGCTACATCTCTCTTGATTTTTGGCATCGACGACTTACTACAAGGTAGTTAGTTTTTTTTTCTTGAGTTTACTAATCTTTCTATCTTACATATAAATAAGTTTAATATTTGGACTATTCAATCCATTATGTACATGACTAATGATCTGTTTGCTTTATATTTTATTCCCATGCATACGTATTTCTCCATTTTACTTTGGGTTTATGTCTATTTTGTATGCATCTGTATATGTACATGGATCTTATTTAGGCTTTTGTTATTGTTTATTTACTATATTTTGATGGCTTTAGATGTATGTGTTGATTTGTGTTAAGTCAATTAGTTTATCATTTGAAAATAAAATTATCTTATAAAAAAGACTAAAAATAAAGGGCTGGCCCATCCTAGCCCGCGGCCCTCTTAGGGCTGGGCTGGGCTGGCCATTTTAAGGCCCTTTTACATGAAGGGCCAGCCCGTCCTAGCCCATCAACTTTCATGGCCCGGGAGGGCTGGGCTGGACCGGGCTGGACCGGCCCGTTTTGACAGGTCTATTCACAAGAAATCAGTCACAACACACACACACACAAATACACAAAAGAGAAAGGGACAAAAAAACAAAAAAAGGAGAAGAGAAAAAGTAGTAGCATACAGTTGAGAGGAAACGAGGCAAATGAGGGAAAGATAGAACAGAATGGCGAGTAACGGACACAGAGTCCGAAAAATGAGGCAAAAACAGTGTCATGTTCAAATATTTTTGATTTTCATTTCAAATTTCAGTTTCTGCTTCTGATTTTCGATTTGGAATCTGATGGAGTTTGATTGAGGTCCTTTTGGTTTCGAGCTTTTCTGTACCGATTCGAATTCCCGCCCGCGGTCCGTCATTTTACGCTTAAAAGTTGTCAAACTATCAAGTTCAAACTCAATTTTGAAGGTCGGCTTTTTCTAATTTTCACTTTGTTACAGTATTTTTGTTTAACCAAAAAATAGGTTTTTAGTCAAAGCTAGAAATTAGAAGAATCGGGTTACTGATAATCGAAAAAGTAAATAAAGAAAGAGATTTTAGAATAGCCAAGTATGAAAGCTGGTAAATCAAAGTATATTCCAATAGTCACTTTTTTCTACAATTGTTTGTTTCTTTCCTTTTTATAGCTCTTTTGAGATACGAGCCTCACCTTTGTCATAATAATGCTATTATGGGCAATTAATGACTTTAAATGTTACGTTATGCAATCATATACATTAAATACATATTCTCTAACGTTTCCAATAATTAATACTCATTAAATGCTGTATCTGGGCTCCTTTTTGCTGTCAGATTCATTCCTTTGATTCTTCACTATCTTTGAGTTTTAAATGCCTTAAATAGGTACGAGCGTTGAATTACATGTATGACTGCTCGCACCCCCTCCATTTAATTTACTCGTACCTGTTGTTGCTCGTTTCTGTTAACCAACCTTATTTCTTTGACTGTTTGACCAGTCTATATGTCATGACACGTCACCATATACATAAATATAATTTTTCCCAATACAGATAGTCCCCCCGCTTTCAATTTATTCATCAGTTTGAATATTTGAGAAGTGGAATTCATTAAGGGAGAATTTTTGTCACCATTAATGCTCTGACAGAGTTTGACGCTTCACTTATTACTTTCATTTAATGCGCTGGACACGTGTCATCCTCTTATTGGTCATACAATTGTGCAGCACTTTCTTAGGCTTTCTTTTCGGCTTCCCTGTCCACGAAGTGTCAGTTATCATTATTATGGACTTCCCATCACTATACTCTTTCCTTCTGACGGTCATTCACTAGTATAAATATAACTTCCATCTTTGTCTTTTACCATTTAAAGCGTATTGAACGCTTTAATTTTTCAAAACTTTTATTCACCTCTTCTTCACTTCAATCTCCTTTGTCATGGCTTCTCCGAACCCTAACCCTAGAAGAACTCCTATTTTAGACAGCTTTCCCAATACTCCCGTTAGGCACAGAAGAGGTGGTGGCGGTATACTCCGTAGTTTAGGATCTGTTCGTGGTGGTAGTTCACTCACACCTTCTTCTAGTTCTGGAGGTTCCCATTCTCAAAGGTTTTCTTCCAGAAACAAAGAATCCTCTGAACCCTTGCGCGAACCTTTAGTGGAAGAAGTAGTTCCAACGGACTTATCTTTTTACCATGATAGGGAATCTCTCAGAACTCAAGTTGCCTCTTTAAATCGAGTTGATACTTATCCTTCTCAAATTACTGACCCTTTAATCCCCATAGTTCGTAGAGATTGTCATTGGAGTGATGATTTCCCTATCATCATTCCTAATCCAAATCAGAGAATTACCTCCTACATTACTGGATTTTCTTTTGTTTATACGTATCCCTTTACTTTAGGGTTTAAACCAGCCATTGATCCAGTTATTCTGGATTTTTGTCGCTTTTTTAATGTTAGCTTGGGTCAAATTGGCCCAATCGTTTGGAGGGCTGTCGCTTGCTTAAGGCACCTCACTAACTTGGCGGATGCCGAATTTACTTTTCCCCACCTAATTCATCTCTATTCCCCTAGGCTTTTTCGCAACGGTGTTTTTACCCTAGCAGCCAGGAGCAAGAGGGTTTTAGTGAGCCCCGAGGACGATAAAGACCGTGGTTGGTATGCCCGGTTCGTTGCTGCCCCCACTGCTGGTTTAGTGGGTGAAAATAACGTTCCCTTCCCCGAGAAGTGGAACTTTGCACGTANAATAGTCAAAACCCTAGCGCCGCCTCCGCCGTGTACAGCGGCGCTGACCCCAATCTTCCCTATATTCACATCACAGGTCCACCTCAACAACCCCATCACTAATCACCATTATTTGCCTTCAAATAACTCTGAAGCACCTCAAATCTTGGAATCAGTTTAGCCCTAAAGTGCCGATTTCGTACCTCTCAAGTTCCGGGCAGAGTTTTGGTTCAACTTTGAGGTTATGCATGTATTTTCGACAAGAAAATACATGTTTAATCTCAAGGTGAGCCAAAATTGGGGAGATTTTCCGGAAGGCCGGTCCTGTTCTTCTTATGATTCAAATTATTTAGGTACTTTTCTTCTTTATCTTTTATATTCCTTTTGTTCTATTCCCCCATCTCTTTTTTTATTTGATCCGTTTCTGTTCATTCAGTCAATTAGGTTTGATTAGTTTAGGGTTTTACTCTGCCTAGCTTTGGGTTAATTCCCTTTCGTGAATTAGTATAATTTAGGTCAAGTTTTAACTGTAGGGTTATGGCAGTGATTGTATTGTTTTATTAAAAGGTCATAGAATTAGGGATTTGATTTGAGGTCTCAGAGTCAAACCTTTTCCTTGATTCGGGATTCAAACTGGTGACTTGGGACACCATAAATCTCCCAAGTGGTGACTCTGAATCTCTTAATAAAATCCCTTTTCGATTATCCTTTAATTGGAAAAACTCCCCTTTATTATACCCTTCACGGGGTGTAGTCGCGAAAAAGGAGGTGTGACAGCTCTGCGACTCTGCTGGGGATAAGAACCTAGAATTTCGGTTCAGGGTTCAAGAATTCGAGTTCAGTTAAATTGTTATATTTGGCTTTATCTGATTTTTCTACATGTTCCATGCTATATGTGCTAAATGTTTTACCGCTTTGATATTTTGTATATAAACTGTCGCGAATCCCTTCCTCTCTCTGAGTCTTCTACATCATGGAGAAGGGTGCACTTCGTGTAGCTTCTCTTCTGTTTAGAGTCTTTCCCAATTTAGAACGAGGTTTGGATAAGTTGCTAAGCCGGCGGAGCTTCTGTATCCCCGGTACGCTGCCTCCCCCTCGGCCCGAGTTGTCCGCTCGGGTAAGCCAGGTCTACACCAATAAACCTAGGGTTTAAACCTAGAAGAACAAAACCTCATGCCAGATCCCTAGTAGGAGCGTTTGTTTGCATCATGTGCATTTGACTTAGGGGACTCAACACAGGGGTTGGGTCCGTCTAGGACAGGTGACCTGAAATGAAAAGACCATCCTGATGCATCTGACGTGCTACTTGTGCATTCATTTGCTTTGGATTTGCTTGTTGACCGACTTGTATATAATGAGAGGAAATTGAGTAAAATAGCAGTGTTAGGGCTAAGTGAGGGTAACCACTTGTTTGGAAAAAACTGATGCCCAAATAGTACCGAAATGCTGCCGGATTTTTGAAAAATGAAAAGGGAAATATTTGAAAAAAAAAAGATTGTTCAAAAAATATATTTGGTTTTGACAAATTTGACCGAACTACGCTGGTTTGATTCTCACCAGGCGTGAGATACGTAGGCAACCCTCATCGGGTCCAACCTCCCTTTTGCAAAAACAGCCAAAAATGCCAAATATTTAATTTTTTGTCAAAATAAGTCGGGTGACGCCATTCTTGTTTAAAATAGGCCGAATGTCCCCAAAAGGGCGCCGGAAGGCTGTTTTTGCAAGCCACCCTGAGTCATTTTTAAATGGTTTACGGGCACAGCCTTAAAATCTCCCTCCCGGAAGTGCTGAAAGGCCGTATTTGCAAAACCGAGTCTTTATTTTCTTAAATAAAATTTTTTCGGAAATAGCCACTTTTTCTTTTTAAGTCAAAATGAGTCATTAAATAGCCAGTTTTCTTAAAATAGTCATATTTCTCCTTAAATTCCTTTAAATAAATGTGCAGGATGAGTACAGTTGACATTGAAACCTTCTTAGTCCTGAGTGAGATCCCTTTGAAGCTTCACATGTGGTGGAACGACTTAGGAAAAGGTAGCAGGGAAACAGTGGTAAAGATTCTGGGTGGTCTCGTTGGATTGTTGAACATTAAGCCAAGGACGGATATTGTTGAAGCACTAATACCTTTCTGGGACCCAACCCGTAACGTATTCCGGTTCTCGGACTTCGAGCTTACACCTACCTTACAGGAGATGGCGGGATATGCGGGTCTTAACGGAAACCTCAGGGGTCGATACCCATTGGCACCAAGACCAGTCACCCTCCACAGATTCTTGGACCTGTTAAGCATTAGTCGGGACATTCAAGATAAGCATCTAGCAGAAGGGTGTTGCACACTTCATTTCCTGTTGGATGTTGCTATAAAGAAGTCTAACAGCACGGTAGTTCCCCTGATTGTGGCAGAAATGTATCGAGCTTTGACCTTATGCTGAGAGGGTGTAAAATTCTTTCAGGGTTGTAATCTGTTGTTACAGTTATGGATACAGGAGCACCTTTGTCATCGCACGGGGTATAATGGGTTAACCGGGCTGAGTTGTATCGAGGAGTTTGGAACCCGGGTAATAGGTATTGAGTTCCCCGAGGGCACCGAGGCTTGGTTGTCATGATTGAGATCTTTGACTGCGGATAAAGTTGAATGGGCTTTCGGGTGGCTTCCCGCTACTGAGGCTGTGTACACATCGGCAGAAGTACCTTATATTCTTTTGATGGGCATTCGAAGCATCCAACCTTACGCTCCTTACCGAGTTCTGAGGCAACTAGGAAGATTCCAAACTGTTCACAATGATGAAGACTTGAGCGGACAAACCATTGAGTTAGGTCCAAAAGCTGCATTTCCGGAAGGGAAAATCCGACAGATATGGAATGAGTGCAGGTACCTTGAGCCTAAGACTATGGTACAGGATCGGGCTAAAGGCGAAGTATATCCTAAATACTTGGTCTGGTTTGGTAAAAGATTTCAAATTCCCGAGAGACCTGCCAAAAGGCCACATGTACAACAGTTCACTGACGAGGCCAAGGTGCAATGGGATTGGTTTGCCAAAGAAAAGGAGTACAGGGCCCGAATAGGAGCATTGGAAAAACAGGTTCAGGATCTCCGGTTTGAAAACAGCTTGCAAGCCGCAACCGATGAAGGTGACAAAAAGAAACTGACCCAAGAGAATGAAGCTCTCAAGGCTCAAATCCAACAAATGAAAATAGCTGCTAAAAATCAAGAAAGAAGTCGGTCCAATGAGAGGTTGATAAAAGGGCTGAAGAAGCAAGTCTTAGAATGCCAGGAGGAATTGGAGAAATCTGAAGGGAATATGGCGAAACTCCGGGCACAATGGGCAAAGAAGACAGAGGAAAGAGCCCAATTTGTGCAACAAATGAAAAGAAATTATGAGGGAACCATTGCTAATCTGAAAAGAAAGATGAACACCCTTGAAGATAAGGCAGCCCGGCAGGACAAAGAATTTCAGGCTGAAAGGGAACAGTGCTATAGGCTGATGGCCGATATGGAAAAAGAAATAAAGTTGTTACAAGACCATCATTTCCACGACTCCCAGGTGCTAGAGGCTCGCAACCAGCAGATAAGCCGACTACTCCAGGAAAAGGGCCAGATCAGGGAAAGAATTAGAAGCATCGCAGATTATATTGTCATGAAATGTCAAGCCGGCGAAAGAATGGGTCGTACTACTTTCTTTGCTACAGTGATGATATTTGTTCGTCAGGTTATGAATGATCTGGAGCAGTTACAAAGGGGTCTTGCACGTAGGCCCGCGGCGATGCCGAATGATGCCCCGCGGGCCCCAGGATTTGAAGCTTTGATGTACTCTTGATCTAGTTTTAATCATCGAGTCTGTATTTTATTATTTTGAGTCTGTTTTTGTAGTTTCCTTTTCAAGAAAAACAAGTAATCTAGTAGCTTTGTAATCGGGGTTTCATTAATGAAATTTGAAAAGTTCCAAAATTATTTCCTTATTTTTGCGTTTATTTGCAAGAACTACGCTTGGTCTGATTCATGCGGGGTCATGATACGTAGGCAATCTCCATAGGATTCGACCGTAACCCAAAAACAAAAAAGGCAAACAAGAGAGAATAAAAAGAGAGAAAGAGAAAAGGAAAGAAAGAATGGAAAAACAATTTTGAGGAAAGGAGAGTAGGAACAAGAAAGGCCAAGGCAAGAGGGAAAATAGGAAAAAAAGAGAGAGGAAAAATTAGAAAGAAAAGCAAAAGAAAAGAGGGAAAGGCAAGGAACGAACAATGAAAACAAGAGGGAAGAGTGAGAGGATAAAGCAAAGAAAAGGCCTAGCAAATAAAGAAAAAGGAAAGCCGGGATGACGCATGCAACCAAGCAAAGGCATAGTAGAAATGGTTAACTGCTTAGGTGCATTCATTCCCAAAATGTGCGGTTACCTATCTATTAATGCTCTAATCGCTAACAAAGTTGTTGTTGATGATGAGTCTAGACAGGTGGTTAGTTGACCGGCATTCTGGCAACCCATTCCTACAACACTCGGTCTAAGAACAAATCAAACATGATCAACCAGGAGTTAGAGGCAAGCATCGTCAACCCGTCGAGGGAGGAGGAAGAGTTGGACGTTAATGCAATGAAGGAGGAGATGTATTAACTGAAGCAGCAAATGGCCGAGATGTACCAGGCCTGGTCAAAGGGACACCCACCACCAGCTTACCCTGCTAACCCTGCCTACATCCCACCGTTAGCTCAGCCTCAGGATCCTCCCACAGTGAACTCCTCTCCATCCTTTCCTACTTATCAACAGTACTACGGAACCACTTCCCAAGCACCACCACCTCCACCACCCAAACAAATCCCATGCCCTCCACCATCAACTGTCTTGTGTTTGTGGCCCTTCCACCTGCCGCATTACACAGATCCTCTAGTGAACCTTTGTTCCAAACCTATGATAACCAATACTACCCACCCGAACCCACCTTCAAACCACCAGAACCATGTTCTTACACTCCCCGTTTTGATCTCTCAGTTGAAATAGAGAAGCCTCCCAAGAACCCTGAGCAGGAGGAGATGTTTCGGAAGGTTAAGAGCTTAGAGCAGTCATTCAGAAACATGCAGGGTATCGGGGATCAAGTAAGTGTGGCATACAAGGATTTGTGCTTATTTCCTGATGTCCAGTTACCAGCGGGATTCAAGTTACCCAAGTTTGACTTATATGACGGACACGGTGATCCGGTGGCACATTTAAGGGGGTTCTGCAGGAAAATGAGAGGAGCCGGGGGAAGAGACGAGTTATTGATGGCATACTTCAGCCAAAGTCTAAGTGATGCAGCTTTGGAATGGTACACTCGACAGGATCATGCTCGATGGTATACTTGGGACGATCTGGCCCAGGCATTTGCATGTCACTTTCAGTATAATCTCGAAATTGTCCCAGACCGTCTGTCGCTGACAAAAATTGAGAAAAAGCCCGGGGAAAGCTTCAGAGAGTACGGTTTCCTGCGGAGGGAGCAAGCGGCAAGGGTCGATCCTCCAATGAAAGAAAGCGAGATGGTTGATTACTTCTTGCAGGCTTTGGAGCCCACCTACTACGGTCACTTAGTGTCAGCAGTGGGAAAATCTTTCAACGAGGTAGTAAAAATGGGAAGTATGGTGGAGGAGGGGCTTAAATCCAACAAAATCATGAGCTATTCGGCAATCAAGGCAACTACCTAGGCTATCCAAAGCGGCACCGGAGGAGTATTTGGGAAAAAGAAGAAAGAAGATGTTGCAGTAGTTGAATCAAGGGCTTGGTCCAGGGGCCCATTACCATATTATAACCCACCTCGAACCCATCACCAAACCTACCCACACACTCCATATAGCCCACCACAACACTATTACCTACCTCCTGACCCCCACTTCTCTATCCACCATGCCCAGACATACCCCCAACCTCCTACCCACGCGCAATGGCGCGCACCCACCCTACAAAATACTTACCCAACTCCCCAAAATACCTACCCACCTCCAAGAGCCTACAAGAACCCCCCTGGAACAGGTTTTCAAGCTAACCAAACTTTCAAGCAAGAGCGGATACAGAAACAGAAGACTTTCACCCCTTTGGGAGAATCATACACCAGTTTATTCCATAGGCTAAGGCAGTTGGGAATGTTGAGTCCAATTGAAGCTAAGTTACCAAATCCCCTTCCAAGAAATCTTGATCATTCATTGAGTTGTGAGTATTGTTCGGGGGCACCGGGGCACGACACGAAAAAGTGTTGGAAATTTAAAACGGACATCTAGAACCTCATTGATACCCGCCGAATTGAGGTGCAAGCCCCAAAGACGCCTAACATCAATCAGAATCCACTGCCAACCCATCACGAGACCCATATGATTGAGTTAGTACAAAAGGGAGAGCATAAGAAGCCTTCGCAAACCGTAATGATGATCAGGGCTAGTGAGGACAGGCCAAATGAGAAACCAACTAGCGGAAGGACATTGATCAAGGTGGAGGAAACAGTTAGTGAACCAGTTGTGGTGATGCAGAAAGAGTTTTCGAGCAATGTTGCAATAAAACAGGAACTAGTTGTGGTGGAAAAAGAGCCTTCGAGCAGTGTTGTAGTAAAGCGAGAGCCAGCTAAAGTGGTGGTGTCGGGGGCAACTACCAAGCCCGTTGTGATCGTAAAAGGGGCTCGAACAGAGCCGGTTATCATCAAGCCAGTGACTCAGTTACCAGTAATCAGTGAAAAGGCCATTCCTTGGAATTATGGCCGAGTGACAGTAATGTATAAGGGGAAGGAAGTTAAAGAAGAAGTTTGTGAAACCCATGGGCTGACTCGTTCAGGAAGATGCTTTGCCCCTGAAGAGCTGAGAAGAGCTAAAACTGCCAAAGATAATCCAGTACCAGTAAAGAAAGCCGTAACTGAAGAAGAAGCAAAGAATTCTTGAAGAAGATGAAGGCGCAAGATTACTCCATTGTAGAACAGCTGAGAAAGACCCCGGCACAGATCTCACTGCTATCATTATTGATCCACTCGGACGAGCACCGCCGGGCATTGATGAAAATTTTGAATGAAGCTCATGTTCCGGATAAGATCTCTGTGAACCACCTAGAGAAAATAGCAAACAAGATTTTCAAAGTTAACAGGGTTACTTTCTCTGATGATGAGCTGCCTTTGGAAGGCACTGAGCATAATAGGGCACTCTACCTCACGGTGAAATGTGAAGACTCTGTGGTCACCCTGGTGCTGATTGACAACGGGTCTAGTGCAAACATCTCTCCACCCTGGATAAATTAAAGGTGGACAATGAGAGAATCCACAAGAATAGCATTTGCGTGCGAGGATTTGATGGAGGAGGAAAGGACTCAGTTGGGGATATAGTGTTGGAACTGGCGATAGGACCGGTCGAATTTACTATGGAGTTCCAGGTGCTCGATGTGGCCGTTTCTTACAATCTCTTGTTAGGCCGACCCTGGATTCATGCAGCAAAAGCGGTGCCGTCTACCCTGCACCAGATGGTCAAATTCGAGTGGGACAGGCAAGAGATTGTGGTGCATGGGGAAGATAGTTCGTGTGCTCTGGTAATGCCATTGTGCCTTTCATAGAAGCTGAGGACGACAAAGGTCCATGGGTTTATGAAGTCTTGGACACGGCATCAATTGAAAAGGTCCCGGAAGGGGAGTGTATTCCTGTGCCAAAGGTAGCTGCTGCATCCGTCATAGTTGCGTCGGAAATGCTGAAGAACGGATTTGTACCTGGAAAAGGCTTGGGTGCTTCTTTGCAAGGCATCATACAGCCAGTATCTCTTCCTGGAAACCTGGATACTTTTGGTTTAGGCTTCCAGCCTACTGCTGCGGACATAAGGCGAGCTAGAAAGATGAAAAAGAAAGCATGGACCCTTCCAAAACCCATTCCCCGCCTTTCCCGTTCCTTTGTCAGGCCTGGTACTAAGAAGCGCCTGGCAACAACAATGCCCAGTTGTGTGATTGATCCCGACAGGGAGCTGATCGAGAGGTTTGAAAAGCTGTTTGATGAGGTGAATGTGTTGGAGGCAGGAGAAGGTCCAAGAAAGGCAAATGTGTAGTTCGTGGGGCCCAGGCAAAGCTTAACAATTGGGAAGCAACTCCCCTTCCTACCCGGAGGGAGTCTTGGTAGTTAGTTTTGATTTCCTTTCAGTTTAATCTGGATTATTTCCAAGGTTGTAATTCGGATGTTATGTTCCCTCCGTTTGGATGAGTTAAACCTTGTTATCTTAAATTTTAATGAAATACAATTTCTTTTCTCTTCATTCCTGATAGTTTTTATTTTTGTTTTTTTTCTTTTCCTTCTTCTACAGTCCCTCTTATGCTGGTTTCAGTGACATGTCATGCATGAGGAGTCTTCGGCCCAGTCTTAAATGCCAATCTAACTCCGAAATAATAATACAAGAAATTGAGTGTGATGACGAAGTAGAATATGATGATGAGGAAGCCTTTGAGGAAATCAGTAAAGAATTAAGTCACTTTGAAGGAAAACCTAAACCTAACCTGAATGACACAGAAGCAATCAACTTAGGGGATCAAGATAATGTACGGGAAACGAAAATAAGTGTCCATCTGGAACCACAGCTCAGAGAAGAGATAATTAAAACATTGCTTGAGTACAAAGATGTTTTTGCATGGTCATATGACGATATGCCGGGTTTAAGCACTGACTTGGTGGTCCACAAATTACCCACCGACCCAACATTCCCACCTGTCAAGCAGAAGCTAAGGAAATTTAAAACAGATATGAGTGTAAAAATCAAAGAAGAGGTCACCAAGTAGTTTGGGGCAAAGGTCATCCGGGTCACGCGGTATCCCACCTGGTTAGCCAATGTTGTGCCTGTGCCAAAGAAGGATGGAAAGACCAGAGTGTGCGTTGATTACCGTGATCTCAATAAGGCAAGTCCAAAAGACAACTTCCCACTGCCAAACATCCATACATTGATTGATAATTGTGCAAAGCATGAGACTGGTTCCTTCGTGGATTGTTACGCGGGCTATCACCAGATCTTAATGGATGAGGAAGATGCGGAGAAAACGACATTCATCACGCCTTGGGGAACGTACTGTTATAGGTCATGCCATTTGAGTTGAAGAACGCAGGGGCAACATATATGAGGGCGATGACCACCATGTTTCATGACATGATACACCTGGAAATTGAGGTTTATGTGGACGACGTGATCATAAAGTCGAGGAAGCAGTGCGACCATGTCAAGGACCTGAGGAAGTTTTTTTAGAGGCTCCGCAGATACAACCTCAAGCTTAATCCAGCGAAATGTGCATTTGGTGTCCCGTCTGGGAAACTGCTGCGGTTCGTGGTAAGTCGACGCGGTATCGAGTTAGACCCGTCCAAGATCAAAGCCATTCAAGAGCTGCCGCCGCCAAAGAACAAAACAGAGGTGATGAGCTTGATTGGAAGGTTAAATTATATCAGCAGGTTCATTGCTCAGCTCACGACGACTTGTGAGCCTATCTTTAAGCTGTTAAAGAAGGATGTTGCGGTCAGATGGACTGATGAATGTCAGGCAGCATTTGACAAGATTAAGGAGTATCTTGCCAATCCACCTGTGTTGGCCCCGCCTGAGCCGGGAATACCCTTGATTCTCTATCTGACAGTTTTGGATAACTCTTTTGGCTGTGTATTGGGGCAACACGACATCACAGGGAAGAAAGAGCAGGCAATTTATTACCTCAGCAAGAAGTTCACATCTTACGAGGTGAAGTACACTCAACTTGAGAAGACGTGTTGTGCCTTAACTTGGGTAGCACAAAAATTGAAACATTACTTGTCATCCTATACCACCTATCTCATCTCTTGGTTGGACCCGTTAAAGTATATTTTTCAGTAGCCCATGCCCACAGGAAGGCTCGCAAAGTGGCAGATCTTGCTCACGGAATTCGACATTGTCTATGTGACCAGGACTGCAATGAAAGCACAAGAGTTGGCTGATCATTTGGCCGAGAATCCAGTAGATGAAGAATATGAACCTTTGAAGACATACTTCCCTGATGAAGAGGTAACGCATGTCGATGAATTAGAACAGGTTGAGAAGCCAGGATGGAAACTGTTCTTTGATGGGGCTGCCAATACCAAAGGCGTCGGGATAGGAGCAGTACTTATTTCTGAGACAGGGCAACACTACCCTGTTACAGCTCAACTCCATTTCTATTGCACCAATAACATGGCTGAATACGAGGTGTGTATCTTGGGTTTGAGATTGGCTATAGACATGGGTGTCCAGGAAATCTTGGTCATGGGTGACCCGGATCTCCTGGTGCACCAGATTCAGGGGGAATGGGAGACACGAGATTTGAAGCTAATACCGTACCGACAATGCTTGCATGATCTTTGTCAACGGTTTCAATCAATAGATTTTAGGCATATCCCAAGGATTCATAATGAAGTTGCCGACGCTTTGGCTACTTTGGCATCAATGTTGCATCATCCAAATAAGGCTTATGTGGACCCTTTGCAGATTCAGGTCCGAGATCAGCATGCCTATTGTAACATGGTGGAAGAAGAACTTGATGGTGAGCCGTGGTTCCATGATATCAAAGAATACCTCAGGATGGGAGTATATCCAGTACAGGCCACAGGGGATCAAAAGAGAGCGATTCGACGATTGGCAAGCGGATTTTTCTTCAGCGGAGGGGTGTTGTACAAAAGAACTCCAGATCTTGGTTTATTAAGATGCATAGATGCTAAACAGGTTGCAGTTATCATGACCGAGGTACATGCAGGAGTTTGTGGACCGCATATGAGTGGATATGTATTGGCAAAGAAAGTTCTCCGAGCGGGTTATAATTGGCTTACCATGGAACGGGATTGTATCAGTTTCGTGCGCAAGTGTCATCAATGTCAGGTACACGGAGATTTGATTCATTCTCCACCATCTGAATTGCATACGATGTCGGCACCATGGCCCTTCGTTGCTTGGGGAATGGACGTCATTGGGCCAATCGAGCCAGCGACGTCAAATGGGCACAGGTTTATTCTGGTAGCCATTGATTATTTCACTAAGTGGGTTGAGGCGAAAACTTTCAAATCTGTGACCAAGAAGGCAGTGGTCGATTTTGTGCATTCGAATATCATCTGTCGGTTCGGGATTCCGAAGGTAATCATCACGGACAATGGTGCCAACCTTAACAGTCACCTGATGACGAAGACATGTCAGCACTTTAAGATTACGGGCCGCAATTCCACCCCATATCGCCCTAAGGCAAATGGAGCAGTCGAAGCAGCTAACAAGAACATCAAGAAAATACTTCGGAAAATGGT
>NW_017671662.1:73735-76726 GCF_001879085.1 Nicotiana attenuata
GATGAATAAGGTTAAGGTTTGGGTTGAAGAAATCAGGTTATGGAATTCTGGGGCAACAAAGCGTGGCAATTGAAAGTTGATTGGTTGGACAGATTGGGCCGGTTAGTCCAAAATGCATGGCATGATCAATGGCACCAGCTGTTCCACTCAGATAAGTCTCTTTTCTTTTCTTTCCTTTTATAAATCGTCCGGTTTTGGATTCTCTTTATCCTTAACTCTCAAGGTCATTGCATTTCATTCTTTTTGAGGTCTGTTCTTTAAGATGTTTTCAATGTCGATCTTGTCCGAGACAAAGAGGGAAGGATGTTAAGGCTAACTACCAGTTTCCCAGTTGCAAAGCACAACAGGGCCGGAATATACCAAAGATGTCAAAATGCAAAGTAAGACACAAAGGATCATCGAAGGTTTCGTCGATGGAATGGCCAGATAGTTTTGTGAGGAAAGGCAAAGTTTCAGATAAAGGGGTCAGAAATGTAAAACAACAGGATGAGATAGAACACTCGGGTCATCAAAAGTAATGGGGATTTTGAAAGTCTGTCAGGAAGTCACGGCGGTTCAAGGCAAGTTCAAGAAGCAAGGCGAGGCAAAACACAGCAGCGGAGACGTCTTCATCAAGAATGCCATCAACTAACCACCATTTTAAATTGACAAGATTTTTCTTTGATTGAAACAGGGGAAGAAAGTTTTTCGTTGGTTTCGGAGAAACCCTCCTCAAGGGATAAAGCAAGCACCAAAACAGGTTTGACCATAAACTCTCAGGACCCTCATGGAAAATGGGACTTAGTTTAAATCTCAAAACAATCATGAGTAGCATAATTTAGCATAAATGTACTCCAAAGGAATATAAGTTGGTTCCAAGTTTGCATGCTTAAGATAGGATTCAATTAGAAGTTTTCAGGACCCTCCTGGATAATGGGATGTAGTTTTAAGGTCTGTTTAGATAACAAGATATAGTGGAAGTCGTACGTTTTAGTAGAAATGACTTAGGTTAAAACTGTTTTTTAACTAGAAGTTGTCAGGACCCTCCTGGATAACGGGGAGTAGTTTAAGACCTTTTGATAACAAATGTAGTAGGAGTAATACCTTTAGAAGATATAACTTAGGTTCGTAATTGTTAGGAGCTGTCAGGACCTCCCTGGATAATAGGACTTAGCTTTCAAATTCTTATAATAGTTGGTAGAATAATTCAATTTAACATTCACATCTGTGCCCAGCCACCAAACTGGGGCAGAAAATCTTCTTTGTTTGTCTAATTTGTTGAAATCAGGCGCCCACCTGGAGAACAAGGGAATACATTTCAAGTGCAGCAATCAGGCGCCCACCTGGAGAACAAGGGAATACATTTCAAGTTCAGCAATCAGGCGCCCACCTGGAGAATAAGGGAATATATTTCAAGTTTAGCAATCAGGCGCCCACCTGGAGAACAAGGGAATACATTTCAAGTTCAGCAATCAGGCGCCCACCTGGAGAACAAGGGAATACATTTCAAATTTCAGCAATCAGGCGCCCACCTGGAGAACAAGGGAATACATTTCAAGTTCAGCAATCAGGCGCCCACCTGGAGAACAAGGGAATACATTTCAAGTTCAGCAATCAGGCGCCCACCTGGAGAACAAGGGAATTTATTTCAAGTTTTAGCAATCAGGCACCCCGCCTGTAGAACAGAGGGAGTACAATTCAAATTTTAGCTTTCAAATTCTTATTAGCATTTGGTAATATGATGCCCAGTCACCAAACTGGGGCAGAAAATTTTCTTTGTTTCTTGTTTATTTTGTGGAAGTCAGGAGCCCGCCTGGAGAACAGAGGCATATATTTCAAGTTTCAGCAGTCAGGAGCCCGCCTGGAGAACAGAGGCGTACATTTCAAGTTTCAGAAGTCAGGAGCCCGCCTGGAGAATAGAGGCATACATTTCAAGTTTCAAAAGTCAGGAGCCCGCCTGGAGAACAGAGGCATACATTTCAAGTTTCAGCAGTCAGGAGCCCTCTTGGAAAATAGAGGCATACATTTCAAGTTTCAGAAATCAGGAGCCCGCCTGGAGAACAGAGGCAGTTATTTCAAGTTTTAGAAATCAAGCCTCACCCGGAGAAATGGCAAAACATCTCCGATCACAATTCAAGGCAACAACAAAGGAATTCCACTGGAAGAAATGCAAGTTAACAAGGCAACAAGAACTACAAGAGCAAGTTCGAAGACATAGATAGGACTTTTGTAATTCATAGATCATAGCTTAGTCTAGCTTTTTTTTTTTATTTTGACACGGTGTAATAAGGGGGTTCAGTAAGCAGTAGCAGTAGCAGCAGCAACAGTGAAACCACAGCTTCATGGTAGTCCCAGCTACCAGACCTTCCCGAATTACACTGACCTGATTCCTTTTTAGCCAAGGATATGTAGGCAACCTCAGAAGCAGGGTGCGGTCAAATCTTTCAAAATGCTTCACACGGAGTATTCAAACGGGCAAAAATCGCTCGTATTTGCTCACTTATCTTTGCACGAAAACTCTTCGTGTTTTCGAGCAAAGAGGGACAGCTGTGAGCACGTGATTTTTGCCCTATATGAATTACTCCCATAATTTCAAACAAAATAATTTCTTTTGCCCTATATGAATTACTCCCATAATTTCAAACAAAATAATTTCTTTTCATTATTTTTACTTTTGTTGATTTTTTGGCATTTTCTGTTAATACCTTGCATTTGTTTGTGCATTTTTAATTCATATAAAAATACAAAAAAATATATGCATTGCATTTAGGGTTTAATTTTACATATTTTTGAATTAATTAGTAATTAGAAGTTTACAAAAATACAAAAACAAATCACAAAAAATAGTTTAACTTTTGTTTTTAAATTTCTAAATTTTGGAATTTAGTAGTTTTCTTTTATAATTATTTGTGGTAATTGTTAGTTAGAGTTAGTTAATTTAATACAGTAGGATAATTTAATTAGGAATTAATTGGGGTTTTATTTTTAATTTAAAAGAAATTAGAATAAAGA
>NW_017671662.1:78559-85466 GCF_001879085.1 Nicotiana attenuata
GTTATGGTATTAGATAAATCAAATGACTCATACATATCTAGATCTATTTTCAGTCATGCTTAAAATTGATGTATGTTGTTAGGATGCATTCATGATTCATGTTTACGGAGATGACCAACATAGATTAGAGGAATAAGTCCCCAACGAAAATAGGTATTAATAGGTGTTTGTGTATATCTGAAAACCACGCAAATGTTGTTTCGTTCAAGATTGTGTAGATGAACATAATAGGGCGATAATGAATGAGTTGCTAATGGATCATATTCTTTAATGCCAGTATGACTCAAGAGGTCTCATAAATTAGTATTAAATCTTGACTGCCTTTAAGCATAATATTAGTATTTTGAGATCGTTTGTGAACATTAAGCTGGGAGGTTGAGTTGCCGTGTGTATTATAATTGCTACAAAGGTGCTAGTCTGATCGTTGTCACAGGGGTTCGAAGTGAGCCCCTTTCGTGAAGTCTGTTTGGCGTGCCTCATGTGGACTGAGCTCTTTTTGGGCCCAGAACTGAAATGGTAATTGGTTTGTTAATAATTAAATGGTAGGCTTTGGGCCTTTTAAGTTAGGTAGCAGACTCGAACTAAGGATCTTTTTCAGTAACGGAGATCGTCTTTGTTCGAGTTTGGACTTGAGCTTGGGGCCCGCATGTCCTTGATTGCCTTGTTGTTAGTTAATTCATAATGTTAACGAATTAAGTTTCTTTTTAGAGACAATACTTTAATAAAAAATCGTAGTTCCTTTAGGATGTCCTTTTAAAAATAAATTGAGGTGCGCCACGCCAAATAAAATCACAAATTGCGTGGCCCTCTTTAATTACTTTATTAAAATATTTAGAACTCGGGACATGCCGTTTAGCGAATTTTTATGGCCTCCCACAAAGTTAATAACACGTTAGTCGCTTTAGGTGCGTTCTTTAATAATCTTACCTTCCTAAACTCGGGTGTGCATTTCATGTGACCCAAATCCAAATCCCAAAACGTTGAATAAAATATGTTTAGGATTGCGGGTGCATTTCATGTGACGCGATCCAAAGAGATGTTTTAAACGACGTTCAACATTCTTTAAAATTAATTAAAAACGATAAATAATTTTAAAATTTGCACATAGGTTCATAATTGTATAAAATCAGATAATTAAGCCAGATATAACAGTTGAGCGACCGTGCTAGAACCACGGAACCTGGGAATGCCTAACACCTTATCCCGGGTTAACAGAATTCCTTACTCGGATTTCTGGTTCGCGACTGTTAAACAAAGTCAAACCTTTTTCTCGATTTGGGATTCAAACTGGTGACTTGGGACACCATAAATCTCCCAAGTGGCGACTCTGAATCTCTTAATAAAATTCCGTTTCGATTGTCCTTTAATTGGAAAAACTCCCCTTTATTATACCCTTCACGGGGTGTAGTACCGAAAAAGGAGGTGTGACAGCTCGGGGATGAAGCCTTAATAAGAAAATTATAAAGTTATTTATGGCGAATCAATGAGATAAAAAGAAATTTAAATTTAATAGTAAAACAAACATACCTGCTCATGTGAAAGATCCCTAGCACCCGTCGTCGATGAGCCATAACTCAGCCGGCGCCCACCATCCACATCTTGGGTCGGCTGATCCTCAGTGTTACACCCCGTAAGTTTAACAACCTTGATACCGTTATATATATATATATATATATATATATATATATATATATATATATATATATATATATATATATATATATATATATATATGTATGTATGTATATTTAATATGGTATTTTGAATAGAACATTTTTGTAAAGAAAAAAAATGGTTTGAAAAATATGACTTTATATAGTTATTAATATTACTACTTTCGAATATGTTTTAAACTATACACCTAATATGATAAAAGTTTATGAGATTTTCTTTATTGTAAAGATTTGAATTATTTTCTCACAAGAAAAGAAGGTTATCTTTTTACCATTTTAAGAATTAAGCATACGAAAATTTGTACCCTTCATATGGGATTAGGAAAATTAGAAGTTGAGAAAATATGTGTATTTTTTTACATGGATATTTTAATAAAATAATAAGTGTATGTATTTATTTTGTATGATACCACATGACCATGATAGTAAAGTATATTATACTATGACATATAAAGTGTGTTAAAAGTGAATAGTATTTTAAATAAGTTGAGATAATTTTTTTAATTACGTGGATAATTGATTAATTATCGAATAACAGATCATTACCTAATTAATTAATTCAATATTTTGGATAATCTTGCCCACCCCACGTGGCAGCCCCTCCCTTTCAAATCAATGACTCTTAAAGTCATGTAAAAGGTGGCAACCTAAGATATGGATTCCAAGACACTTAATTTAGGATTTTGACTACAAAATAATATTTCAATCTCAACCAATCATTCTGATAAATCAATTGAGCTCCACTTCCATGTCATAAAAACCGCCTCAATTTTTTTTTTCTCTTTCGATATTTTTTTCTTTTCCCCTACGAAATGCTACTGATTAAGACCACCAGAATTTTTGGCCAGTATCCAAATTTCTTGAACTAGTTCAAAGAAACATAAATGTCTGCTGTTGCTCTTTCTAGTGGACTCACACTTCAATCAAGTAAAGACCATAACTTTAGGCAACTTTTGTCATCTCACTTCATCAATCATGTTCAGGTAAGTACAGTCCCTTATGGAATTCCTTATACTGTAACGGAAAGGTCCAAGTGTGGTTATTGTCAAGTTACTTGCAATTTAACAAGGACAACATTTTTTAAAGGTTCACTGAAGTGGACTAGACACAGATGTTGTAAAGGATATTTGTTTTATCGTTGTTCTTGCCTTAGACATGACGTGATACCAATCCTAATTATTAATGACGTAGGAACAATCAGATACTTCAAGGCTATCCCTTCTTTCTTTTGGCATGATCCATACGATACAAACGAAACGAGAAAATGTATAACTTCCATAAATGACGCTATTCATAAGAAGTATTAGAGGTGCCTATGTTCTTGAATTCTCCTATGTCCTATTATTTAATCATATGTTCATGGGTCTCAGAAAAATACGTAAGTTGAAAAAAAGAGTTTACTTCATGATACTACTCAAGGCATAATGGTCTTATGACATTTCAAAAGATTTTATTAACGTACTTCTCATGCATTGCATTCATTCACATGTGCATTTACCCATGACTCAGACGGCGTTATATACGCGTATATATGTATATATATGTATATGGAATATGAAAAAAGGTTATGGCGTTATATACACACCACCACCTGATCAGCTGGTATACGTTGATGATTTGCCCACAGTGGCCGAGATGATATGATGGGACGCCCTCAGAGGCGTGATGATGTTATGGTGTTATATACGCGTATATATAAGTACATATATGTATATGGGATATGGGAAAGGTTATGGCGTTATATACGCACCACCACCTGATCAGCTGGTATACGATGATGATTTTGCCCACAGTGGCTGAGATGATATAATGGGATGCCCTCAGAGGCTTTATGATGTTATGTACATACAAACCTATGCATTACATGACATTTATACGCATATGCATGATACTATAAATATTTCATGATTTATAGAGCTATTCAGATTTACAGGTATAGATAATCAGATTGACGAACCCTCACAATAGACGAGGTCTGCGTTCAGCGAAGGATCGGTAAGACTCTACCTCATTCGGAGTGCAGCCAAGTCTATGAGTCGTCGTGTCAAAGTTTTTCTACAGACTTATGGGTAGGCCGATACCCTATCCTATTTGATGCTGAATAATCTTAGAGGCTTTGTAGACAAATGTTCATTTTGTACAGTATGTGAAAGGCCTTGCTGGCCCATATGTATTCATGTTTTAAGAAAAATGGTTCAGAGAAATAGTGTTTTTCACTTACACTTGTACATTACGAGTTGTGGCTATGTTGGCCCATGATAGTTACAAAAGGAATGAATAAGTTACAGAGTGGTTCGCTCGGGCCAGTGCGGCACCGGGTGCCAGCCACGCCTCCCAAGGTTGGGGCGTGACACTCAGCAGTGATCGATAGGCCAGAAAAGTACTGCTCCCAATCAACTCCCGTAATGCCCGTGCTCGTTATCAACAATGGATCTGACGGGGTCACCTACGAAGTAGCTGGAGTGAACGGCAGCTGAAGGCTGAATGACGGTATGCTGTTGTGATGCTCGTCTGGCTGATGGAGGTCACCCGGCAGATCAGCTCCAACATCCTCAACAAGTGCCTCAATAGGTGCCTCAACGCCCCCTTGCTGGGGACCACCTCCTCGCCGTCCCCCACGACCCCGTGGGACAGCCCTGCCTCGTGCTACCCTCGCTCGTGGGACAGGCCTACCTCGATGGTACTGCTCTAGCGCCACATAAGCAGGGACGTGCACTAAGCACTCGTCCTCTCGGGCTCGATGCAGTGTACAAACAGCCAGCTCTGTAACCTGCCGGCCATACTCGTACAAAATGGCCGCTCCCTCGCCGGCATGCTGCTGCATCTGCAGTCCCAACTGGTGGAATAACTGTAGGCCAATAGTCTGCACAACATGTAAAATATAAATTACGGAACGCTAGGTTACAGTTATAAGTAAGAATACCAAATAACATACCAGTGCCTCGTGCCTCCCGGCGTATGGAAAGTATCGACCGCTAGCTCAATGAATGGGATTCCCGACGAAAAGTCGGGTAACGCCGCGGTACCAGCCCATATAATCATGCTCAGTATCTGGCCGACTCGGTGAAGGGGGGGGGGGGGGGGTAAATCAGGTCAGATCGCCGGTCCCAAGTATCGATCTGCTCCTTTAGCCATGCCAAATATGTGTCGTCCACCCTGGAACGATCATCCCGCTGGTAATGTGTGGTCTGCCAGGTGGACGGTGTCGGTACGAGCTGCGGACGGCCAAACTGGCGAATACTCGCTCGGTGGCATGATGCTCCACAATATCAAGGAAGATCAACATGACGGAAGAGCCCCACAAAAGTCGGCCGGCCGAGCAATAGTCGGGCAAGCCAGCTATCAACGCGCCGGTGTTTGGCGTCCATATGAACTATTACGTAACAACAGAAAACATGAGTATACGCAACACATGTGAAGCTATGACAAGTAAACTTAGATATACATTTACTTGTGCACCCTCCAGCAAATCCAAGATATGCCGAGCCTCGTACTCGCGCGTATGTCCCTGCCGGAGAACCCACCTCCTAGCTAGAGGGAGCAACGGAGGTGGTACATCCGGATCTAATGGTGGTAGAGGTGGCTACAACTGCAGGAACCGCTCCCAGGCCCAAACCTAACATAAAAAGTTGACGTAAAATTTAAGATATATTTTTACTATGTATGTTAAAATGAATAGAGTATTCGAATATGTTGTCACCTGTAGTAGCGGCAAAAATCCAGCAATGTCACGATGGGTGCTCATGCTCGCCCGGCACATCTTCCTGTACAAGTAGGCGAGAACAGCAGCACCCCAGCTGTTCTGGGGTAAATCATCTAGCTGCTCATGATGATGAAGAAATCTCAAGTTGACTAGGTTCCCCGAAGTGTTCGGGAACAAGACCCCTCCAAACATAAGGAGTAACAACAACCTCGTATAACGGTGAACATGATAATCCGGTGTATCGCCATAGATGTCAGGATGTAATGCCTCCAAATACTCTGAATAGTCTACAACGGAAAACGACTGCTCCCAGCCAGTACATTCTCATCGTGTGGCGGGAAACCAGTGAGCCGCTGCAGCATGTCCAGGTACTGCACATGTGTCATCTCTCTCATGCAGGCGGCAGAGCAACGGGGTGTCCATCAACGGGCAGCCCATATAAAACCTCCACATCCTGCGGTGTGATGATGGCCTCGCCAATGGGCAGGTGGAAGTGTGCTTCTTCGGTCGCCACCGCTCTATCAGGGCCGTGACCAAAGACCAATCGAGCTGCAGCCGCCCGATCTCCAAAATCCTGTAGAAACCCGTCTCCCGCAGGCGTGTGACTACACAGGGATGGAGAACTCTGTCATGCAGAAAGTCCCACATGTCGTCCACTCTCCTGACACGGAGAGTCTGGGTCAGTAACTCTCCTTCCCATATGTGGGCGGACCTATGATCGCCCTGTAACAACAATAGCTCATCTCTGGAAGGTCCGGGATGAATAGGCGGCACCTCCATGTCGTCTACTGTAAATTAAACAACATTAGTTACATGTTAGTTTTATAATTTTATATGTTTGTTTGTAAATTAAATAATTAATTTTTATAATTATATAATATTTAATTATTATGTATTCACATAAGGGTTTCAGGCTCGATATTTGAGGCCCAGTAGCACCAAGATATCCTGAATTCTTCTACGTGTTAGTTTTGTTATTTTACATGTTAGTTTTATAAATTTATATGTTTGTTTCTAAATTAAATAATTTATTTTTATAATTATATAATATTTAATTATTAAATATTCACATATGGGTTCCGGGCTCGATATTTGCGACCCAGTAGCACCGATTATATGTTGACTGTAATTGGACAGAGTTTGTGTTTGATCTATCAGTAAGTTTGACGTATTTTTGAATATAAGAGATACTTAAACTACAGGCAATCTACGCTAAAAGGCACTACATTTTATTACGCTAAAAGTCACTACATTTTACTACGCCAAAAGGCATTACATTTTACTACCCTAAAAGGGCACTATATTACTAGTCTTTAAGCAAATAAATAATATAAACCAGATAAAAAACAAAAAATACATTTAATCACAAAACATTCACGAAAATAGTAAAAAGTAACTTATTAATATTTTTTCAAGCAAATAATAATGATTTCTCAATTGAAACATATTTTTTAGCACACTAATATCTAAGTCCGGGTAAAAATAACATACCAGTTTAATCGCAAAAAAAAAAAAAAAAAAAAAAAAAAAA
>NW_017671662.1:85486-149984 GCF_001879085.1 Nicotiana attenuata
CACGTTAATTACGCAAAAAAAAAAAAAAAAAAATACAAAACAACATAGAACACGTATAAAACAACTAATATGCATTTTTATATGAGTTTCGACAAAAAACTAAATCGGAATACCTCGATTTATGTTTTTTGGAAAGTTGAAGAATTGGAGATATTCGTCCGAAACGAGCAACCACAACGAGAGAAGGCCTTAACTAGGATGTGGGATCAACACTATATACTTTTTATGGGACGGGTGGGATCCACTCAAATTTCTTATCTCGTTAGGGGGGAGGGGGGGTCGATGCTGGTTCAATTTTAAATTGGGTGTGTGTGGTGGGNGGCCTTAACTAGGATGTGGGACCAACACTCTATAAATTTTATGGGACGTATGGGGTCCACTCGAGTTTTTTATCTCCTTAATGGGGGGGAGGAGGATATATTCTGGTTTGTCGTGGGGGAAGGGAAGGGGACGGGTATATGAAGAGGCAAAACGTGGTTTATTAAGGCGTTTTATATAAAACGCCTTAATAAACTAAGTTCTATATAAAACGCCTTAATAAACTACGCTTTATATAAACGTCCAATCAGATGGGGTAAAACGTATTTACAAAAGGCGTTTTACATAAAACGTCTTTTTAAAAGGCGTTTTACCTTAACGTCCCAAACGGACGTTAAGGTAAACGCCTTTTAAAAGCACGTTTTATATACTTTGGTCACTAAGTTTTTTTTCACCTATTTATGTATTTTGAGTCCAAAAGAATCACAATTGAGTTCGGGACTCTTGAAAGCACTACTTGAGATTGCACCTGCAGTATAATTTGAAAAAAAAAAAACAACCAAAGGCGCGATAAAAGATCAGACATCCAGTGTATTTTGTTATAACATCAATCACGAAATGAGTTCCTTTTTCTTTTATTTTTACTAGAATATTTTTTCTGTAAAAGGTATTTTGAATAGATAAAACAAGAGCTAGAAAAGCTCTATTCGATGCAAAAACAAAAATCATGAGACATCATTAACGTTCAATCTTTCTCTTTCTGATGCTATGTATATATAAAATGAAACACGTGGTCCTTCTCTAACAGTGCTAATGAAAAACACAGATAAATATTTGTCTTTACCTATGTCTAAATAAATTGCTAATAGAACTCAATCTTTCTACATTTTTTAAACATGTGGACATAAGAAAAGCTTTTAGTATAGTGGCATATATTGAGAATTGTTGCCACAACCCCACAATCTAACATTAACCCAATCATGAGAAAAAAATTCTTTCGATTATAAAACTACAAGAGCCTACTTGAATAGTCCAACTATCAATGGGAGAAGGTTTGAACGTATAACAAGATTAAATAAGAGGTATCAATCAGGAATAAAAATATATGAAATGAAAAGTTGGAAACAGAGCTGGAGATGAGCGCCAACCAATGGTTAATACTTCAAAAAGCACCTTAGCAATTCCAAACACCAAACATGCCCCAAAATCTCAAGAAGAGAAGACAAGGCAAGAAACCAAGTATTGTCTTTCCCACTTGGAGATGGGTAGTAATCTTATACCAAAATATGTGATGGGAATAACATTTCAACTCAAAAACAAAGACAAAAGAATGTTACACCCTCAAATATGAGGAATACAAAAAAGGAACAAACAATCAATTGAATTACTATTCAACAACAATAAGGACACACAATCAATCCATTCTCATTACACTCAGGACATTTCATTGCCTCAACCTCATCTTCAACAACAATTTTCTGACTTCCATTACACTTAAAACACACAATAAACCTCATTCCAACACAACCTTCACATGGACATTGAAATTGATCAATAGGAATTCCTTCAAGTAATGGCCTAAGTTTCCCTTGTTCATGTAATGTCAATACTTCTTCAGCTCCACCAATATATCTTCCCTTAATAAACAATCTTGGAGGCACAACTTTCCCATCCAAAATTCTCCATAATTCTTCCTTAAACTCTGAATGCATAGAAATATCTCTCTCGAAAAATATAACACGAAAATTCTCTAATAGAAATCGAATACTATGACATTCCTCGAACGTTTTTCTTATCCCTCTTAGGCCTGTTGTGTAAAGAATTACTGAATCACATCCTCCAGGTGGACACTTCTCTTCAAATTCTAATAAGGGGTCTATAATTTCCTCAATTTTTCGTGTTTTTAAAGGCGGTTCATTTTCTTCTTCTTCGTATTCTAATTCTTTTTCTTCTTCTAAATGTTTGAAAATCTTTTCCTCAATCTTGGCTTTTCTTTCTGCTTCTTGAGCTTTCACTACCATTACTGCTTCCTCAAATGCAGCTAGAAGATTTGGATCAAAAAGAGTACCTGAATCTAAATCCGGCCGCCTAAAATTCAACACATCAAGTTCTGAAAAAGGAGTAACTTTCTCATCAAAAGTCTCAACTTTTGGCTTCAATGAGCTGAAATTCTCCACATTTTCTTTCAAAGATTCAGACTTTTTAACCTTTACATCAGGTCTAACGTTCTCTTTATCGTCTATTTCGTCGTCGAGCTCCATTTCTTGTTCCTCAAGATCTTTCATTAGCTCAGAAACATCAATAATTTCAGGTTCTTGATTTTGTACACTGCTCTGAATGTTCTTTTTGGGATTTTCATTGACCTGAATTGGGGTTAATGGAGAGTGAAAGTGAGACTGAGAATTTGAATGAGGAGGTGAAGTGTACTGAATATACCCATCTGATGCATTTGAATGAAGGATTCTTTCTGGTTTTAAATACCCAATTGTTTTTATTGTCTTCAATTTCTTCAGTAGCTTTCCCTTCATAGTCTTCATTTCTTGAAATCTGAAAATGGGGTTTGGAAAAAATTCTGGATTTGGGGATAAGAATGAGCAAAAATCTGGTTTTGGTAAGTGAAAATCTTGTTTTGCTGATAGCACAAGGGGGGAGTGAGAGAGATAGGAGAAAGATGATGCTTTGGTCTTAACGGCTAGAAACTGTTGAGTGGTACTTTTTAAATTTGAAAATTAATTGAGGGGAGGAGTTATTATCCTGATTTAGGGTGCATGGTAGCAAATTATACACCCTTAGCACCTAGTCCTATGATAAATAATGTCCACTATATTACATGTGTTTTTTGTGTTATGCTCTGTCTTTATTCACTTACTTTATAGGCTGTGTGAAAACAGTTACATCTCATATTATTCGTAAGGAATTTAAAAGGGACAATTTGTATATTAGAATAAAAAGGTTCAAAGTTCATACTAGTAATAAGATTTCGTGATCAAGAATTAAAGACGAAAACTTAAACTTACTCACCTCAACTAGCCAAGACCACACTCAAAATAAATTGGTGTATGTATGTAAAAAAATATTTCGAAGTATTTAATTAGGTAGGACGTCTTCCCAGATTACCAATAGTATCTTCTCAATGGCGAAGCCAAAATTTAAAAGTCATGGTTGGTTATGGGATGGTTTTCCGGTTTTAAAGTGGGAGGTTGGGTTATTTGTATTTAAGTTTGTCCCATGGCATTTCGTCTAAAAGAGGGGTAAAATTGATTAATAGTATAACGGTAGGGTCTCAATTAGCCAGATAGTGAAACAGATATATTTAAATAATTTTTTATAGTATAAGAATATATTTGACTATTTTCCGTTAAAAAGAATTGTCTTTCCTAGCTATATGACAAGATCATTTGACTTTGTTTGGAGGCTGCGGTAACGGTCACAACACTACTTGAGGGGACTTTGCTGCCTTTTTGTTTTACCCTCTTTTATTGAAGGAATGACCCCTGATTGGGAGTGACCATCATTTTTCGCCCGCTATAAAACAGAAAAGAGAAATGAAACTAACAATCTCCCAAAAATTAAAGCTACCAACTTTTGAATTTATAAATTAACTCATAACAGCTGAAATGTAAATAAACCTTTTGAAAGGAAAAAAAAAAATGTTACTCACCAGACGATTTTTAACATCTTACATAATTCATTGTCAGTAGAAATGAAAACGTAATTAGTTCCAACATGCATGCATTCATCAGTGACACCACCATGTTTACCAAAGGGATTCAACTAAATTCTCTTCGTCAGAATACTATATTATATATTATTTGATCAAAAAGTATAAATCTTAGTTCAAATAATTAAATTTATGTGAATACGGGTTAATCTTAGCTAATAATAATATCTTTAGACGGGGTCTTAAAAGAAGCAATATTATTGTGCAGATCTGGTCGAAAAGTGGTATTATCGTATAATAAATGTTCTAGAAATCAGGAGCAATAATGTGACATTCAATAATAATGAACATCAATAAATGACATTCAAGTAAATAAGATGAATGATTCACCAAATAAAGGATAGAATAAGTGGATCTTTCTCCTGACAGCTAATGATAGACAGATTCTTGAATATTCGACTTATTCTTGGATTTGATGGAAAATCTCGACCAGAATCTTAGAGCATAAGGTGATGTTTGTATGCCAGTAAGGGAGAGCCGAATCTTTTAGTCAAAGTGTCTTTTTTACAAATGAATATCTATTCCCCTATTATTGTCTCTTTTTCTATATATAAATATGGCACATATTCCTAAGAAACCCTAATAGTACAAGTATAGAGAATATCCACTAGAATATTCTCTTTAATATCCTATCTTGAAAATTAGTTGTTACAACTCTATCAATGGTACCTGGCCTCGACCACATGCTTCGCTGCTTCTTGGGCCATCTCGTCCAAAGACGACTTGGGAACTCTTCCCTTAGTATTATCTTGGCATAAATACTCTAAAAATAGATTTTGACCCATACAGTTAGTCCCTCTGCTTATTGAGACCGGCTTCAGGTGGGGTCGATGAGTGGATTTTGTTCCTTGTGGTCGAAACAATCGAGCGAGCTGTGCAGGTCGTAGCGGTTGTAGCGAAATGGCGACGTGGCCCTACGTGGGCCGCTTACTTCAAAACGCTTCGATTTTCCCGGTCGGTTTGTCGGAGTCAGGTTGTCCACGATTTAGGATGACGTCATGTGTCATTATGACGCATATTCCCGATACGTTGCTTTGTTTTGCGTGTACACCTGATTCAACCTGCCGCTAGAGACAAGACCCTTATAAATAGGGATGTTAAGGTATGATTTTGAAGTTTCAAGTTTTCAATTTCAAAACCCTACATTGTTCTCTTACTCTTTCCTTGCTCTAAACTTCATCTTTCTATTCCGGTGACTTGCATTCATTCTTAGTCCTTCATCTTTCGATACGTCTCTTTCTTCCATCGAAACATATCTAATATGACTTCTGAATCCAATGAGGGGAGTGATGTGATCCCTTTGGTGATGGTGTTTTCCCCCTCACGAGAACAACGTTCCTATCGTCGTCGATGGTGGAAGTTTCCCGTTGGTGGAGGAGATAGTTTCTTGCAACCCAGATACTAGGTCTGATTTCTCCAAATTACCCGATGCGGACACTGGAGCCTTTTTGTCTGTGATGACGGAGAAAGAATTGGGAGAACTTAGGGCTAGGTTCGGTATTGCTGATCACGTCAAATTGATCCCGGCCAGATGGGATACGGTGTAGGTTCACGTCCTGGGTATTGCGCCTTCTATGCCTACCCCTTCCACGCCAGCTACACTCTTCCTTTCCTTCCGCTGGCGGAGGAATTTTGTCGTTATTACGGCATTTTCCCAACTCAGCTCACACCGTACGTTTACAAACTCATAAGGATGCTCATCAAATTTGCCGAGTTGGCCGAGGTCGAACTCACACTTCGGCATCTAGTACACCTGTTCGCCTCTAGCTATTATAGGAGGACGATGCTAAATCTTCGCCACCGAGAAGGCAAGTGCTTGGTGGTGAAGATGGACAACAAAGCCAACTGCCAATTTTGGCTCAACTTCTTCTTCGTCAGAACTGAGGACGTGGTGGCCAACGTCGGCGGTTTTCCTGAGGCTTGGAATTACACTCGTAAGTACCTAATTTCCTTATATGTAGGTATATGATTTTTTTTCGTGCTTGGTTGTGAGCTTTGATCTCTTGTCCTTTTCTCATGCAGCCATGACCTCGCCTCATCCTTTGGCCGAGGACATTTCTGACTGGGTTAGTCAGCTCCTGGCTCACATCGTGGGGATCCGTCAGTGGCCGAGCATCTTCAAGATGTTTGGGCCTGCTCTCCCTTCGGCTGGTAAGTTCTTTTTATTATTGGAGTCTTAGTTCTTTTCCTCTTTGTTTACCTTTGCTGATCTTCTCCTTTCCCTGTGTTTTTCTTAGCTTCGGCCAAGGGATCTTCAAAGAGGTCGAAAGCCCTTGCACCCTCATTCCGTAAAAGAAAAGTTTTTGCGTCCTCGGCTTCGGCACCATCCTCGACCGCGGCCCCTTCTTTTTGTGCTCAGGCCCCTTCATCGACTGCGGCTGCTTTTGCACGTGTCCCAGTCCCTCATGTTGTAGTGCCCGGACCTGCTCCTTCCTTGGTCGTGGGGGCTTCGGCCGCGAAAAATTTAGCTTCTACATTATACCATCTAATAGATAAAGACGATGAGCTTGTGCTTGCCGAGGGAGATTTGATGCCTCGTAAGAGGAGGTCTGTAGATGCTGGTGACGGGGTCGCCCGGGCCGTTGACTCAATGACAGATGATTTTTTGCAGTGTGAGACGACGACCATTATCATAGGAGATGATATCGAGTCGGGGTGTGAGATTTCGAGGTTCGCGAAAGTTGACATGGATATGCCTCTACCTCCTATGGTGGCAGAGTCAGAAGGACCGGCCGCTGACTTTCTCGATACTTTGAGGCAAGAGGAGGCATCAACTTCCCAACCATCTGTTAATACTTCCTTGTCGGCCAACAAGAGAGGTAAAGGCATCGCTGAGTGATGACGTCCACAACACACCTCGATAAGAGATATGATACGGTCATATGCAATATAAATTACCCAACTATGAGTCAGGGTCGAATCCACAAGGAGTTATAAGGGGTGTTAGGAGTATATACTTGAAGAAAGCGAATGGATTAACTAAATTTGCACTTCCACAACAGAGTTTTGAATTCTACTTCTACTATTACTCCTACAATTATGAGCTAAGGGAAATAAACTAGAAATGAACAATTATTTTTGGTTTTTTTTCCAAACAGTTTAAAAGCCTAGGGAAGTGGCCATAACCTAGGTGTTCTCCTAATGGTCTAAAGACATCAATACTTATTTTGTTGATTGGGGTGTATTATAGCTCTCAACTCTATATTACCCACTCAATACCTCTCGGTCAGAGAGTGATTTTGTCCAATTTGGCTTTCTCAAGTCCAAATGGGTATCAAACAAAATAGTTGATATGAGCTCAAGTCGGGTTCTTGCAATCTCTAGTTTGAACTCTTTAATTAGGCTAATCAAACTCTCAATTAGCCTAATTTCTTGTTAGCCAAGTTATCCGAGACTAGGTCCCTTTTTCTCAAGTAGAGACTAAGTCAAAAAGGCATGAATCAATGTTTACAACCATTAATTCTAAAATTGAAGCACAAACTAAGCTAAATAATCAACACCTAATCATAAACAAGCATTAAATTAAATACCCATAAGGTTTACACACTAGGGTTGAGTCACAACCCTAGTAAGAATCTAGCTACTCATAATGGGAATTGAAGAAAATAAAGAAGAAAAACTAATTAAACTCATAATCAATGATTAAAATGGTAAAATATACTGTTTAAACACTAAAATAATGACAAACTTCCTAAAATAGATAAAGGTAACGGCTACAACAACATTAAACTTCAAAACTTGACCTAAAATTGTGAAACTTGTCTATTTATAGTGGGCCAAAATTCACTGACAAAAATGCCCCTCGGGAGGTTCTGCGGCCGCACAATTCCATGTGCGGTTCGCAGATTTCTTCAGTTGGCAGGAGAGTGGATTCTACAGCCGCACATTTTTTATTACAGCTACAAAGCAACTTCTGCGGCTGCATAATTCTTGTGTGGTCCGCATTTCAGAAAGGCTTCAGGACTTGGTCTTTTGCACACTCTATGTACTTGGAATCATTTGTCAGTGCGAACCCTGTTTTGCGGCCCCACAATTCATGTGCGGTCCGCACAATTCATGTGTGGTCCGCATATTTGTTAAAATCCTATCGGGTTATTTAGTTTGGTTTGCGGCCGCAGATGGAATTCTGCGGTCCGCACTTTCTTCTGCAGCCACATAAATCCTTCTGCGGACTGCACTTCATTGCTTTTGTACCCTTTATTGCCTTGTGATTTTTGAGTTGGATTTCATCATGGGAGACCAAACTTCCAACATTCCTGCAATTTACATAATTTCATTAGTTTCGGGAACATAAATCAATACTTTCGGACTAAAAAAAAAAGCAAAAAGTGCTAATAAGTAGTCAAAATTCCCACTTATCAACTCCCCTAGAACTTAAGTCTTTGCTTGTCCTCAAGCAAATAGATTAGTTTCCACCTCCTAAAGTTAAAGGTCATTTAACGAGTCAAAGGTGAGCCATTCACACATCAGTTGGGACCAACAATTACCCACACTACTCATGTATTACCGACAAGGCGACAAGTCAAATATTCATGCACATATAGTTCTAATGTGACATTTGAGCTTTAAGAATTGACTTTACTCATCAAAGACTCTTGTTATATCATGTAGGCCATGGTGGACTCCAAACTCTTCCTCTTCTACTTTCCATTTGCCAAGCTTACTTAAGAAGTTAGCACTCAATCAGAAGATTCACGAAAGGCTTACTCATCTCTCGCAAGAGAATGTCACAAGTACGACTTTACGTACCATAGGCTTGCCCCTCATGTAGATCGCCACTAATGTAAGCTCACTCGGTTTGAAATAAATTAGGACTTTTTTCGCGATGTAATGATGGCTTTTGGGTTAGGGTAGGATACCGTATGGGTAAGTGGTTACACCTTTCTTTAAACACTCCATCTTTCATTTCTCGGCTTACAATTGCCAATTCTTAGAGGCACTTTCTTTTCATTGGGGACTAGATAGACTTAACATCACTCTTTCTTGATTATTTCATTATTTTTCTCCCTTTTTGATATATATATATGTTTGGGATCATTACCTCTTTTTGAATCTACCAACCCTTCCACTTATTCACGTTTTGCATTTTTCTCTTTGTACTTTTCTTTTCTTGCCTTCTCTTTCAAAGTGATCGTTTCTTTTCTCTTTTCGTGCCTTGATACCTTTTTCAAATTCCTCATATTTCCCCCAAACTTATGTTTTAAGCCATTTGTTTCACAAGAGTATTAAGAAAAGTCCGCGTGCCATGAGCGGGTCACGACAAAACGGGTAAAGGCTTATAATATGGTTATCAAATGAGAAAGTCTAGAGGCTGAAAGGGGTTGACTAGGGATAATGACATTGGTTGGCAATAGAAAACTCAAACGGGCCAAGGAGAGCCTACAATCACTTCTCAAACCAAACAAAACTTAGGAATTCGCCTTGAAACACATTCGGGCAATTTCTAGACTCTTCGCTCGAATACTTGGACTAGCAATAATTCATCTCACCCCTCAGGTAATTAGATTGTAAAAGAGGATAGAGTTGAGAACCTACAACGACCACATTCAAGTTTAAAGATCACTATGGTTCAATTAAACCACTCGATGATTGCCAAAGTCAGCTCAAGAGTCACAAAGTCACTAACGAAAGCTATTTCTTTTAAAAACCTTGTCTCTAACCATAAGCACGTAGTTAAGTATGTTGATGCCAATTGAAGCATGGTTGACTCTTCGAGCACAACTTAATTAGGCATTTTTATTCATTACTACTACTATTATTATCTAAACACAAAAATAGACTCATTCCCTTAGGAAGGTTGTCACGCTATCCATCGTTGGGACGAGTTACGCGGTTCACACCACAACTACCTTTGAAAAGAACCCTGGCGTTAAGAAAACCAAAGGCATATTATCTACATAAACAATAAAAGAAGCTACTTAACAAAACAAAAACTAATATGGAAAAGATAAAGAAGCTAATAAGCAAAAACAAAGATAAAGAAGCTAATGAGCAAAACTACTAAAGATAGAATAAATATACATAGTAGGAGAGAGAGAAGATAGATAAATACAAATAAAAAAAAGAAGAATATTATCAAATTATTATAGACCAAATGTATCATAGTGTGCCAGTGTATCAAATGAACTAAACTCCAACACCCCTTCCCCCACGAATAAAAGTAAGCATTGTCCCCAATGCTTAGCAAAATAGGAGTGAAAGAGGAAAGGGTGAAGAAAACTCCCTATGGCTCCTTGGAGATCTCTGTGTCCCCAGCAATGTCATCGCCCTTTAGATCTCATCATCCTCGACTCTAGGTGTGGTTTGGTTTGCGAACATCTCACGCACTGCCTTAGCAGTGTCGGCAGCAAGGTCTGGCTATCAGACTGGCCAGCTGGTGCTACCGGTGCAAATGATGCTGAAAGATCTGGGGCAAACTGGTGTGGGTCAAGCAGCATGTCAAAGGGAAGGTCTCCGGCTGTAGCAATTTTTTTCACCTCTCTCCGGAGCTTATCCACTGACTTCTTACATGCCTGGGACTTTCTCATCTTCTTTACTTCCTTTCCCAGCTCTTCAACCACCGACCCGTGCTGTACCAAGTTGCTCATGATTGTCTTCTGGTTCTCCAAAATCTTCTTTAGGGTCTCATCAATGGTATAAGGAGCCTGAGGTGCCTGAGAAGTGGAGTGCACTGCAACAGTACTGGACAAGTCGTACAGCTTTGCAGTAGCTGTCTGCATCCGGTTGTTGAGACTCACCAATATCTGGGAGACTCGTAGCGCAGATAGTGGGGCATTAGGCACACTGGCCTTAGAGCTGTGGTGGGAGCTGCGGAAGGAGCTGTGGTAGGGGTTGTGGATGATGGCAGAGGCATAGCTGCGGCACTGGAGGAAGGCTCAGCTGAAGTGGATGGAACATCAACTGTCTCAGAAACTACCACAGCTGGCTTATCAGACTGGCCTGTGGTGGTAGGAGGTTGAACTTTCTTCTTCGGGTTGCTCACATCCATGAGGGAATACCAATCAAAAGGCTTCTTCAGCTTCACCTTTGTGTCAAAATCCCTTGGCTCTACCTTGGCATCAGTAAGAGATTCTGTAATAGTGTTGGGATACGGGTATGATGAGCTATCCTGCGTGCTATCACTAAGATGTTGGCCGATATCAAAACACCCACTTGATTGGGTACCCGGCCATAACAGATGCTACAAGAACTGCTCGAGAAATAGGAAGGTGAGTTTCGTTCTGGCAGGGATCCAACTTGCTGCACACACTTGTCTGCCACCCCTTTGCCTCAAAATTCAAAGTGTTCCGCATAATGGGAACCCCGGCGGCAATCCATGGTGGTGGTGGCCCTGGTGGTGCTAGAATCTCAGCTAACCAAGTTCGGACTTCGTCCCCCTATATGCAATTTGTTAGATACTCCTTTGGTTCAATATCCTCGAAGCCCAAGTACGTGTTGAGTGTATGCTGATCAAACCTCACCTTGAGGTTACGTACTTTGGTCGCCTTCATCCCTTTTTTTATACGAGCCACATTGGCATAGAATTCACGGACGAGTTATTCTTTGGTATCCACTACCACTCTGGGCGAACCACATCTATCCCTTGCATGCCATGAACTATCTCAATATGGCTGAGTTGTACCTCTCCAAATCCTTCAGTAAAATTGTCGCTCAAAAGTTAACGACCTCACTAGACACCACATACGGAAGCTGGTGAAGGCTGCCAAGACGACAAAGAGATCCTCCCAAACCTCTTTCTTCTTTGATCTTTCAAGGCCTGAAGCTGTAGCATCTCCTCCTCTACCATTATCAGGGATATCATGAACTGGTGTATCCTGTGCCTCAGAGACAGGTGTAGCCGATGGCTCAGAAGCCTGACTATCACTCTCTGATCCCTCAAAAGTGTTGTGGGATGAAGACAGCTTGTCCTTGAGCTGGTATCTCCCTTGCGGCCTCGAACGTATGGCCGGTTGCTCCTGAACAGAGGTTGAGTATCCATCTGACACTTCCCTATACGGGATATATGAGCTAGTCTCGGAGAGGTATGCACCTCTCCCTCTGCCGGCTGTTGCTTTCTTTCTTATTTTCTTTGGTTGGCCAAGTGTTAAGGCACTCTTGCCTCGACTCTGAGAAGATACACCTCTCCCTTTTGAAGTGTCGCCTCGTCCTATGGATTAAGCCATTATCTGTATCAAGCAAAAGCGATTGTTAGTTGCATTTCGATGTTCAAACACATAAAGGAGACATGTGAGTAAAGGAGAATTTATAAAACACAATGGGAGATACAGTTGTATCATGCTTGCAGGGGAAAGTGATCTGCGGTCCACACAATTTCACTTGCGCTCGCAGATGGGGACTTGCAGACTTTACTTTTTTGTTGTGCGGCCACAGAAGTGAAGTGCAGTCTGCACAATTTGACTTGCGGTCACACCTCTGAAACCCAAAAATGCCAAATCTTTGATGACCGAGAATTGGCTAATGTGCGGCTGTAACATGATTTCTGCGGTCCGCACAATGAAACCTGCGGCAGCACATTAGAACATAAAGTAAGAACTCTCTGATGACAGTAAATGTGCTATTCTGCGGACGAGATGGGAATTCTACGGTCCGCACATTTTAACTTGCGGCCGCAGATCCCTTCTTCACTAAGTTGCCCTAAATTCAAGTGTGGCCGTAGATTTCAAAAATTACGTACAGATCAAACTTTTTACCTAGGTTTTTCAGTTTTGTGCACAATTAGACATGGCAACATTGTAAAAACGTCAAATTATACTAACCCAGTCTCCATAGAGCATGTAACAAGTTAATTAGTTCAGAATTACCCCACATGGACACACAATGGAACTCGAATAACAAATGGCCTAAAAAGAACTAAAAGTCTACAAATTAAACTAACTAAAAAGATTAACGTGAAATTGAAGCATACATGATAGAGTGAGTTTAATGAGTGAATGATCAAAGTGGTTGTGTCTGTGGACAGATGAAATCTCCAAGCAAATTCAACAGAGCACAATTTTTTTAGTTTAGAGAGTGAAAAGTGTAAATTTAGCCCTGTTCCTCTATTTATACTAATGGTTCGCTAAGGGGAAGAAGGACGAGTGTAGCCACACATTTTCATGTGCGGTCTGCACTCTATTACCCGGGGACCTCATCTCAGCTTTGCATCTGCGGTCCGCACAATTTCATGTGCGGCCACAGATTTCACGTGCGGTCGCAGATCGACCTCCGCACTATCAGGCCAAAACTTCAGAGAATTGGTATTTTCAACATCTCGATTGTGCGTTCTGCAAGCTAAATGTGCGGCCACAATTCTCTTTTGCTATAACACCAATAAATGTGCGGTCCACACAATTATAATGCGGTCCGCATTCCTTAGAACACTTAGCCATAATTTCATCCAATCACTTATAATTGCACGCGGAGTACCAAACCTTGTGAAAATATTCTTCTTCAAGAACGCCACCACACTTCTCGCCTCATTGTCTGGTAAAGAAATATCCTCAACCCATTTGGACACATAATCCCCCGCGACCAGGATGTAGGTGTTTCCATAGGAACTCACAAAAGGGCCCATGAAGGCAATGCCCTACACATAGAAAATATCAATCTCCAAAATGGTAGTGAGAGGAATTTCATTTTTCTTTGAGATTCCACCGGCCCGTTGATATTCATCACATCTTTTGACTAACTCACTCGCATCTTTGTAAAGAGTGGGCCAATAGAAATCACAAATAAGCACTTTGGTTGCCGTTCTCGCTCCACCGTGATAACCACCATACGGTGAAGAATGACAAGTCCCAAGAATTTCACTTGCTCTTCTTCTGGTACACATCTTCTAATCACCATATCCGTACAAATCCGGAAGAGGTATGGTTCATCCCAATAATAATCTTGACAATCCCGTTTGAGCTTCTTCACTTGGTTTGAAGAGAACTCATCCGGGATGATTCCACACACAAGAAAATTTGCTAAATCCGCGAACCATGACACCTCTTTCATTGAAATTGCCAAAAATTGCTCATCGGGGAAGGAGTTCATTGATTTCAAGGCCATCATGCAGCCTCCCCTCCTCCTCTAAACGAGACAAGTGGTCCGCCACTTGGTTTTTACTACCTTTTCTATCTTGGATGTAAATATCAAACTCTTGCAACAAGAGCACCCATCTTATCAACTGAACTTCGGAGTCCTTTTTGCTCATAAGATAATGAAGCGCCGCATGATCCGTGTGGACAATGGCTTTTGTACCCATCAAGAACGGGCGAAACTTCTCAATTGCGAACACAATGGCAATGAGCTCTTTATCCGTAACGATATAGTTGACTTGTGCACTATTCATGGTCTTACTAGCATAGTAGACCGGATAAAAAATCTTGTTGATGCGTTGTCCCAAAACAACCCTAACCACTACGTCACTTGCATCACACATGAGTTCAAGAGGTACACTCCAATTTGGATCGGTGATGATGGGAGTAGTTGTCAACTTGAACTTTAAGAATTCAAAATATCTCATGAAATCATCATTGAAGTTAAACTTAGCATCCTTCTCAAGAAGTTTACACGACGGGTTCACCACCTTAGTGAAATTGGAGGTGGAAGTTTAGAAATCACCTCAATATTTTCCTTGTCAACTTCAATTCCATTCTTTGAGATTTTGTGGAAAAGGACAATGCCTTCCTCGACCATGAAATGACATTTCTCCCAATTGAGCACCAAATTTGTTTCTTCACATCTAGCCAACACTTGTCCAAATGTACAAGACAATCATCAAAAGAATCTCCAACCACCGATATGTCATCCATGAAGACCTCAAGGTAGTCCTCTACCATGTTCGTGAAAATAACCATCATACACCTTTGAAAAGTCGCTGGTGCATTGCACAAACCAAATAGCACCGCTTAAATGCGAAAGTACCATAGGGACATGTAAAGGTTGTTTTCTCTTGATCTTTCGAAGCAATAAGAATTTTGTTGTAGCCCAAATACCCATCAAGAAAGAAATAGAAAGCACGGCCGGCCATCTATCGAGCATTTGATCTAAGAAAGGAAGTGGAAACTGATCCTTCCTTGTGACTCTGTTGAGCTTGCGATAGTCCTTACACACCCTCCTAGTGGTCACTGTTCTTATAGGAATCAACTCATTCTTGTCATTGGCGACCACCGTCATGCCCCCCTTCTTTGGGACAATTGAACCGGAGAAGTCCATGAACTATCGGAGATGGGGTAGATAGCCCCGACATCCAACCATTTGATAATCTTCTTTTTGACAACTTCTTGCATAGCCTCATTAAGTCTCTTTTGAGTTCAATAGATGGTTTGGCACCATCCTCCAATTTGATATTATGCATGCAAAAGGCGGGGCTTTTCCCCTCAATATCCACCGAGGTCCATCCAATAGCCTTCTTTCTTTTTGTAGCATTGCCGAAGTGAAATCTACCTGCACGTTAGTCAAACTAGCGGAAAGAATAATCGGTAAAGTAGAACAAGGACCAAGAAATTCATACTGAAGATGTGGAGGTAATGGCTTCAACTCCAAGGTAGGAGGATCTTCAATAGAAGGCTTTGTAGGAGGAGTTGTCCTATTTTGAAGATCCAAGGACAATCTCCGGGGGCATAATTTACGACTCCATTCCTTGCAAAGAATTCACACATTCCATGAAGCCATCCATCTCGTCATCATCAAAGTTGAGCAATACGGCCTCCAACATATCACCAATATTGATTGTAGCACTTGTTTCATCAATAATAACATCGGTCACCAAGTCCACAAAAGAGCACACCTCATTGCTATTTGGTTGCCGCATGAACTTACACACATGGAATACCACTTTTTCATCACCAACCCGGAAGGTAAGTTCACCAGCTTCAACATCACAAAGAGCCTTCCTCACAGCAAGGAAAGGTCTCCCAAGAAAAATCGGCACCTCATAATCAACTCACAATCTAGAATGACAAAATCCACCGGAAGAATGAATTTATCAACTCGAACCAAGACATCTTTAATCACTCCAAGGGCCTCTTCATAGTACGATTGGCCATTTGCAATCTCATAGAGGTGGGTCTTGGTTGAACAATTCCCAAAGTCTTGAAAACCAAATAGGGCATCAAATTGATACTTGCCCCAAGATCACAAAGAGCTTTAGAAAACTCGGCACTTTCAATTGTACAAGGAATCGTGAAAGCACCGGGATCCTCTAACTTAGGATCCATTGAATGCACAATTGCACTCACTTGATGAATGACTTTGATGGTTTCAAAATTCATTGACCGCTTCTTTGTCATGAGATCCTTTATAAACTTTGCATAACCAGGCATTTGTTCCAAGGCTTCAACTAATGGTACATTGATTGACAGACTCTTCATCATTTGAATGAACTTCTTGAATTGATTCTCATAATTTTGCTTGGCAAGTCTTTGAGGGTATGGAGGTGGAGGCTTAAGAAATGGTGCCTTAGCCTTTTGCATTACCGACTCTGGTATGTCAATAATATGATCCCTAGATGGTTTCACCTCCTCTTGAGTCTCTTCCACACTATCATCAATATCAATCCTAACTTCATCATTAGGTTGCACCATACTGTTCGGGATTTCCTCTTCTTGCACCACTTTCTCATCAAACACAAGTTGCCTTTGACTTGAGGCGGGTGCATTCCCACCTCTTTCACTTCTTGTGGTCACGGCCATGTAATGCCCCATGTTGTTACCACCCTTTGGGTTTACTACTATGTCACTTAGTGGTTAGAGCTTGAGAGATTTTCCCCATTTGAACTTCTAAGTTTCGGATTGATGTGTTGTGTGAGGCAAGTTGGGCATCCGAATCGGCATTCTTTTCCATCATTTGCTTGAACATATTTTCAATATACCCCATCTTATCGTATGAAAAACTTGCACTTCCTCTTCTTGTTCATTATGGGAATCATCTTGCTCAAAACCACTATCTTCTTGCACATAATTCTCCACTCGATTTTGCATCTGTGGACCCTTGGTCCTTCTCTTGTTCACCATCATGTTCACTCCTTCCATAGCATTGACTTGCTTAGGTTCTTGCACTTGATTAAGTTGAGCCTTTGCTAGTTGATTCATGGTAGTTTTCGGCATGAAATTCTTTGTGAAGGTGGATCATATTCAAATCAATGGAACAGTGGCCAGGGATTGCCAAGCCGATTAAGTTTCTGTGATTTCATCCAAAATCTCACACGCCTCCGCATAAGGTGTATTCATGAAGTTCCCACCAGCATGTTGATTCACTACACATTGGTTGGTTGTGTTAATCCCACGATAGAAGGTTTGTTGAATCATGTTTTCCGTCATATCGTTGTTGGGACATTCCTTGACCATAGTTCTATATCGCTCCCATATCTCATGTAGTGGTTCATTCGGCTCTTGCTTGAATGCAAAAATCTCATATCGAAGTGTAGCCATGTGCCCGAGAGGGAAGAACTTAGCAATAGTTTTTTCCGCCAACTCATTCCAAGTGTGAATGGAATGGTTCGGTAATCGTCCCAACCTATCAAAGCTTTTACCCGTAGAGAGAAGAGAAAAAGCCTTAGCCTCAATGCATCCTCGGAGACATTTGTTTGTTTGCTCCCCCAACAAGTATCCACAAACCCCTTCAAATTTTTATACACATTTAGAATTGGAGCACCGGTGAAGAAACCCCGTTGCTCAAGCAAAGTGAGCATCACATTGGTGGTTTGGAAGTCGCCTGCCCTAATACGGGGAGGGAATATTGCACTAGCATATCCTTCACTGGGTAACACCCGGTGTGGAGCCGCTCGTGGTGGAGGTGGGGGTAGAGCGGGTACATTGTCATGAGGCACCCGGCCTCTTCTATTGGCTTGAGGTTCAAGAGGTACCTCCTCAAGTTGCTCTTCCTCGATGTCAACATCCCCCAAAGGAATATTTTTGAGATCATTATTTTCCGCGATAGTTGTACCTAAAATTGTTTCACACAAGTTAATAACACGAAAGGAAAAGCAGATATTCCAAAAACAAACCCAAATATATAGCTAACACCGTTTAACTCCCTGGCAACGGCACCAAAAATTGATGACATCCACAATACACCTCGATAAGAGAATTGATAAGGTCGTATGCAATATAAATTACCCAACTATGAGTCGGGGTTGAATCCACAGGGAGTTATAAGGGGTGTTAGGAGTATATACTTGAAGAAAGCGAATGGATTAACTAAATTTGCACTTCTAGAACAGAGTATTGAATTCTACTTCTACTATTGCTCTAAAAATTCTGAGCTAAGGGAAATAAACTAGAAATAAACAATTGGTTTTGGTGTTTTTCCAAATAGTTTAAAAGCCTAGGAATGTGACCATAACCTAGGTGTTCACCTAATGGGTTAAAGCGTTAATACTTATTTTGTTGATCGGGGTGTATTATAGCTCTCAACTTTACATTACCCACTCAATTCCTCTTGGTCAAAGAGTGATTTTGCCTAATTTGGGTTTCTCAAGTCCAAATGGGCATCAAATAAAATAGTTGATATGAACTCTAGTCGAGTTCTTGCTATCTCTAGTTTTAACCCTTTAATTAGGCTAGTCAGACTCTCAATTAGCCTAATTCCTTGTTAGCCAATTTATCTTAGACTAGGCCCTCTTTTTCAAGTAGAGACTAAGTCAAAAAGGCATGAATCAATATTTGCAATCATTAATTCTAAAATTGAAGCATGAACTAAGCTAAATAATCAACACCCAATCATAAACAAGCATTAAATTAAATACCCATAAGGTTTATACACTAGGGTTGGGTCACAATCCTAGTACTAGATACTCATAATGGGAATTGAATAAAATAAAGAAGAAAAAATAATTAAACTCACAATCAAAGATTAAAATGGCAAAATTAATTTTTAAACACTAAAAGAATCACAAACTTCCTAAAATGGCAAAAGTTAACGACTACAGCAGATTTAAACTTCAAAACTTGACCTAAAATTGTGAAACTCGTCTATTTATAGTGGGCCAAAATTCGCTGACCAAAATGCCTATTGAGAGGTTCTACGGCCACACAATTCAATGTGCGATCCACAGATTTCTTCAGTTGGCAGGAGAGTGGATTCTGCAGCCGCACATTTCTGAATTGCGGCTGCGAAGCAACTTATGGAGCCGCACAATTCTTGTGCGGTCCGCACTTCAGCAAGGCTTCAGGACTTGCTCTTTTGTACACTCTCTGAACTTGAAATTATTTGTCAGTGCAGACCCTGTTTTGTGGCCGCACAATTCATGTGCAGTCGGCACATTTGTGAAAATCCTGTTGGGTTCTTTAGCTTGCCGCAAATGGAATTCTACGGTCTGCACTTTCTTTTGTGGACGCACTTCTTTGCTTCTGCGCCCTTTATTGCCTTGTTATTGAGAACACTCCTTTTTGAGTCGGATTTCATCATGGGAGACAAAACTTCCAATATTCCTGCAATTTGCATAATTTTATTAGTTTCGGGAACATAAATCAATACTTTCAAACTAAAAAAAGCAAAAAGGTGCTAATAAGTAGTCAAAATTCCCACTTATCACTGAGGAGGCTATGAGTCGGGTTCGGACGTTGATGCGGATGATCTGAAGATGGTGGAGGAAGGGTTTACCCAACTTGAGATAAGGTTGGAGGGGTCTACGAGGACCATTGCGATCCCTTTGAATCGTGATTTGCTGAAGAATACAAAGGAAGTAGTCCCTGGCCTCGGTCCTATTTGCTCCAAGATAGAGGGTAAGACCCTTAGAGAGTTGGATGATGTCACTTTGTCGAGGAGCATTGCCGGTCTTGCTCTTAGAGTGAGTGTTTGGTGTTTTGCTTTTCTCCTCATTTTTGTATTTGTTTTTTTTAGGGAGCTTTCGCTTCTGACTTACTACCTTTCTTTTTGTGATTGCAGACGATGATTTTAGTTATTGAGAGCGCCTAGAGGGAGGAGAGGCGTAGGGGAATATTCGTGAGGTTGAGAAATAAATACTTCAAGTATCGCATCAAGTACCGGGAGTTTCGCAGGCGAGTTGGTGAAGGTGGCGACTTGCAGGCCCTTCACAATGAGTTGAAGGAGAAGGACGATGAGCTAGTGAAAGCTATTAAGAAGTGTAGCATCCTCAAGGGGCAGTTGAGGTGTAACGAGGAGAAGCTCGAGGTTAGCAGGGGCGTTGAGGCCCAATGCAGTGACCTCCAAGCACAAGTGGTCGAACTGCACTGGCAATTAGAAGAATGTCGGCTTCATCTGGAGGCCCTTAATGGTGAAGTCGATAAGAAGGTGGGTGAGCTTGAGAGGGTGGAATCTTCTTGTTTGGAAGCTCGGAGGATATTGGAGATGCTACAGTTGGAGAATAGGACCCTCCGGGCTGAGCGGGAGATTAACCAATTCACAACGAAAGCTAAAGAATATCGACTAGAGGAGAGGAACGGAGAGCAGGAAAAGGATAAAGCCATCCTTCATGATAGGGTGGCCGTTTGGAAGCTGAAAAGGCCCGATTGCTTGCACAGCTAGCTTCTTCTCGTACTTCAGATTTTCCCAACGTTCCTCGGGAATTATATGAGGAATGGATTCACTCGAGTCTCATATGGATGTGTTTCGAGATTTGCATAAAGCGGGATCTGTTTTTGAGGTCACCTCCAAAGATGTTTGTGTTAAGGCTCGTGAAGCTCGAGTCACTTGCGGGTATGATCCCGCTACACCCGAGGGTGGTGAGGGGGACGATGAAGGCGTAGACCTGCTTGAAGAGGATGCCTGGTGCGATACTGCTTATCCTGAGGGCGAAGGCGACGATGGTGAAGGCGATCGAGGTGGCGAGGGCATCGGTGGCCAAGGTGGTGAAGGTACTGAAGATCGTGATGGCGGCAATCAGTCGTTTTGTTGTTTCCTTGTAAATTTTTTGTGTGTTTTTGACACCGTCTTCATGAGCCTTTTTAAAAATATTTAAGTATGAAATGTCAAAGTTGTTTCCTGCATCTCCTTCCTTTCATATGATTTACTTTCTATACTTGTATGTTTTGTGCTTCTATTGTTTGCCTGTTTCGCTCTTTCCTTCGTTGGTGTTGTTTTTTAGCTGGTCGTGGAGTTGGAGCCAACTATGTGTTTTTTTTTCTATTTTTTTGCGTTAAGAAGCGATCGAGGGCTGATATGTGTTTGTTTGATCGTAATTAATCGTGACCTTTCGTCAAATCGTGATCGAGGGCCAGTAGATGTTTGTTTGAGCGGGGTCGATCGTAACATATTATTAGTTTTTTGGCCGAAATCCGATAGGTGTTTGTTCGAGCAGGGTCGATCATAAACTTTTGTTAGTTTTTTTGCCGAAGGCCGATAGGTGTTTGTTCGAGCGGCGTCAAACGTAACCTTTTGTTAGTACTGCGGTCAAGGATCACTAGGTGTCTGTTCGAGCAGGGTCGAATGTAACTCTTTGTTAGTATTGCGGCCGAGAGCCGATAGGTGTTTGTTCAAACGGGGTCGAACATAACTTTAACATGTAGAAGGCATGCTGATAAGTATAAATTTGTTATTGCTTTGACGTTGTTGTTTTGGTTACATACATGGAGAAATTTACAGATTTTTAGGTGTTGGCTGGTGTTCTAATCCCGGTCCCAGTCTATCTAGTCCCTTCATTGGTTGACCTGGAGAGTATTGAGAGGTCGAGCGATGAAATAGCAATCACGGCCCTGCCTTCGCATACTTTGACTCTGTCACGACCCAAAAAACCACAACTCGTGATGGCACCTAACTCAACCCGCTAGGTAAGCCAACTAACAAAAAAATACAACTCAACTGAGATTATAAGAGAGTAAAAAATAGATAACTGAACATTTACAAATTTACCAAGAACAGGTATTACGAATCACGAGCTTCTAAGATTTGGAACTTTAAAACTTATACAAATAAATACACGTTCTGTTTGAAGATTACAAAAACAGATTTGCAATAATCTAAACTGCCAAGGACAAGTGACAGCTATATCCAAATGCACGAACATCTTCTGAATCAACACCCGACGTCACCAGCAACTCCGCTCCAAAATCTGTACGGGACGTGCAGAAGTGCAATATCAGTACAACCGACCCCATATACTGGTAAGTATTTTGTTTAACCTCATCGAAGTAGTGACGAGGCTTTTAGTTAAAAATATGCTTATTTAAATAACCTGTATATTAGATTAACAGTAAAGCAGTTCAAAGTATAACGGATAAAAGTATCAAATACAACCCGGAGAGTCAGACAATGAATACTGTAAAGAACCACAATAGAATATTTACGATCTTTCCTGGTGTCAAAAATGTCAAAATGTCAAATCACATGGCACAGTAACACCCTTCGTGCTTTTATCTCATCCTCACCATGTATAAATTAAATTATGTAACAATTCAATTAGCACGGCAACACCCTTCGTGCGTTTAACTCATCTTTCCCAAGTGATCGTATAACAGGACCAACCATATCACAAGAACACAATAATAGGAACTTCTAAGTAGGAAATACGCAAGTAGCAACGGTGGACGAGGATACACATGTGGGTCACAGTAAAGGGCTAAGCGGAAAGCACGTGAGTAACAACAAAAATTGGAAAACAGGAAATATCAACTTCAATTAACTAGAATGTTGGAGGCCTAAGTACAAATATAACAATTAAGAGGAAAACACATGTTCTTTACAAATTAACAAGTAAGGGCATGAATGGCTAGCATAGTGAAAGGCTTATACTGAAGTGCAATATAATAGATATAACTTATAATATAAAAGTAGAAATAGACATGGTAATTGTAAGTTAAGCAAGTGAAAGATATGGACAGTGCAACAACAATCGAGATAAAGGTCAAGTACAGGACAATAACAACAAGTCACCCCAAATATGTAAATACAACAATAACAACTCAAGGTAAGGGCACAACCGTATACACGGGAAACAAATATCACATCAAAAATGCATGTCCCTCGTCCTCACCTGCACGGAAACACCCTTCGTGCCATGACCTCACCATAACATACAAACATAACAATACAAATGAAATGGCACGACATCACCCGTCGTGCTTTTACTCTCAAATGATATGGCACAACATCACCCTTCGTGCTTTTACTCTCAATAATGTGGCACGGCATCACCCTTCGTACTTTTACTCTCAATAATATGGTACGACATCACCCTTTGTACTTTTACTCTCAATAATATGGCACGACATCACCCTTCGTGCTTTTACTCTCAATGATATGGCACGACATCACCGTTCGTGCTTTACACTCTCCCTCACATGATAATGTATAAACAATGGCACGGCATCACCCTTCGTGCTTTACATTCTTTCTTACCAAGCATATGTGTATCAATGACAAATAAGGCAGGAAGCACAAATAACATCAAGGTGAGTGCTTAAACAGATATTCCAAACACATTCCAAAACACAAATTTCCAAGTCAACAATGGTTCAACAACCCTCAAGAACCGTATTATTCAAATACTTCCACGAATCTCATAAATGATCCACAACACAAATATAGAGCCTAGCATCTCAAGCAATTCGGTTGTAGTAATGTAGTAATGATTTCGCATAGAGATGACCGAATTAGATACATCAATGTATTCTTACAATTTCCATCAAGTTTGATCAAGTTATAACAAACTAAGTCTTGATATCTATCATTTAATATTATGTCCTTAGTATCTAAGAGTCAAACCAAGCATTAAGCAGAATGTCACAAAATTCTACAAACACAAATATAACATAATCCACCCTCCGAGCATGATTAACCCTGGCACATACATATACGCTCGTCACCTCATATATGTATCACCCCCGCATGTAGCAAACAATGACAAATAGGAGGAAAAATTCCCTCAACAAAGCTAGGCAAAACACTTACCTCGATCCGGCTAACTCAACACTCAACTTAGCCTTTTCCTCTACAAATTCGCCTCCGCTCGACTCAGTCTAGCCAATGACGACTTGAATACACCACACGATGCAAGAGAAAACAATTTCAATTAATAAAGCTATGATTTTTATTCAATTTCTAAAAAGTCAACAAAAGTCAAACCCCGAGCCTGCCCGGTCAAAATCCGGTTCCAAAGGTAGGTCTTGACTACCCATATCCCCATTAGTCCAAATATGTGTTTTGTTTTCAAATCCGAGTCATATTTGACTCCCAAATCTCAAATTTTCATTTTTCAAAACTTGACAAAATCCCCAAATTTTTCCATAGTTTTCCCATGAATTTGATGTTAAATCTTGTATAAAATCATGAAATATAGTTGGAAATCGATTAAAGATACTAACCCATTAATTTGGCATGAAAATCCCCTCTCAAAATCGCCTCACCTCGAAGCTAGGGTTTAGAAATATGAAAAAATGAAGCAAAAACTCGGAATTCTCAGCACTTAACAGGCTGCAGATGTCGTATTTGCGAACAAAACTTCGCATTTCCCAAATGAACAGTGTTTTTCGCAATTTCCATAAATGGTTCGCTATTGCGAATGAACAGTGTCGCACCAGAAACCAGCAAAACCCAAACTTCTCCGAAATGATCCGAAACCACCCCGAAACTCATCCGAAACCTCCCGGACACAAACCATATATGAATTTCAATCATAAAACACGCTACGGACCTGCTCGCGCACTCAAAACACTGAAAAGAGGTCGTCTTAACCCGATATTGACCATGGTCAAACTCCCAAGTTTCTTAACTTTACTAGTCTCTCAACCAATGATGCAGAAGTACCCCCAAGCCCCTCGGGACTCCAAACAAAAAGTGCACACCAGTCTAATAACATCATACGAACTAGCTTGCGCGATCAAATCGCCAAAATAACACCTAGAACTACGAATAGGACACCAAATCAAATGAAATTTTCAAGAAAGCTTTGAAATTTCTATTTTTACCACCGGACGTCCGAATCACGTCAAACCGACTCCGTTTCCCACCAAATTTCACAGATAAGTCAAAAATATTATATTAGACCTGTACCGGGCTCCGGATCCAAAATATGGACCCGGTATCAACAATGCCAAACATTCAATCATTTCTTAAAACATTAGATTTTTCAGACTTTTAATTTTCAATGAAAATTCATAACTCAAGCTAGGGACCTCGGAATTCGATTCCGGGCATACGCCCAGATCCCATATTTCAATACGGACCCACCGGGACAGTCAAAATACGGGTCCGGATCCATTTACTCAGAACGTTGGCTGAAATCAACTGAAATTAACTTTTTAGGCAAACATCTTGTTTTTATCAGTTTTTTTGTATATAAGCCTCCCGGGTCAATACCCGGACTGTGCACGCAAATAAAGGAAGGCTAGAATGAGGCTCTAAAGGCTTCGAAACACAAATTTTGGCTCTAAATCACCGAGCGAAGTGCAGATACTCAAAACACCATTCGGGTCGTTACATCCTCCACCACTTAAACTCACGTTCGTCCTCGAACGTGCTAGGAGCCGTTCCAAAGCTATCAAATCACGATGTAACCTTACTAAACATAAACCTGGGGGGCGATCCAGAACTCCATCTCTATCATCCAGAATTCATTACAAGATCCGAACCACACAGCCACACACTGCATAAGTCTGAACAAGATGTATCAAGTCACAACTATAACACAAGATATAACCACATGACGTACTCTATCACTTCGACACTCCCAGTAGGAATTGCTGACCATCATTACTGCCCAAACCAAATCCAAAACAAATCTGATGCCGATAGCAAACCCCATACTGATTAGAACCTCGTTCAAAACCTTCATACCCTATCGATGATGAAAGAACACGCATAATCGCTTAACCACTCATCTGATCAATAAGCCAAGAAACTCACTTGCCCAACCAGGGTATTGCCTACATCCTCAACAAAATGTAGTGTTATTCCTCTAAACCTTCCTCATCCCAATACAATAGCGCAAATCTCAGGTCTAGGAACCTCATCTCAGCTAATACAAGCAGACACACCGATAAGCACCAACAATAATCATATGGAGTCACACGCAACTCGGTTTCGTACACTAACAAGGTAAAATTCAGACATGACAGATAACAGTAAGAATTCTAAATAAGAAAAGTACTAAGCAAGTTAAACAGGCAAGAATATTTTTTAGCACTTTACTATGAACTATCCTCAACAAAGTGAAAGCAACATACACAAAATAGAAATAAGGAGCCACATCTCACCACTGTACCGTTGCAGCGTGCAACCCGATCCCTATCATATCAATCCATATAGGGTACCCTTCAAGCCATAATGCTCGGCTCACTGATCACATGTGCATCAATATCAAGCACAACCGAGTGCACAAAAATATAATTGTGGTAAAATTATTAGGAACAAAGAATATTGAGAAACACAAGCACAACTATGGTGCGATAAGCAAATCCAAATCACAAAAGCTACCTCGCTCATAATGCCATGAGGCCTAAACTGAATCACAATATGCGTACGAAGAATCATGTAACACTCACAACCCGTCATAGTATGAGAGAGAAATATATATATATATATATATATATATATATATATATATATATATATATATATATATATATATATATATATATATATATATATAACACAAACCATGGCGCGAAAAATATCCATTACGTCCGATGATATACTCGTGGTAATAATTGTGCAAGAACAAACAAATTCGATCCGATACAAAATAAAAATTCTCATTAGGCTAAAAATAATCCCCAAACCAAATTCTGATCTTCCTCAAACATGTAATAAACCCTCGAAAAGTCTATAGCAACTTTAGATTAACACCTACCGTCAACCATCCAATCCTCTACATTTCTTCTCAACTCGTAATCCAGGAATAGTCTGTCAACAAGAACATTCAATCTCTGAGCCCCACGAATACCAGAATTTCCATACCCAATCTCAACACCGCTACTCAATAGCTGACACGTAACTCATACTCCGTTATCTCACGAAAAACACTCATAAGTCAAAACACATGGTACCTAACAATAGGCAAACCCTACTCCTATAGGAACCCATAGTGCCAGCAAAACCTTAAACACCCGAAATTGTCCGAGACATCAAGAACTCATATCCTTCCCTCCGAAACTATCTGTAACCTTATACCTGCAATTTCAACCGCACACGGCGCATCGCTTCTAATATGACACTCGCAAGACTATGAAAATCTCTTAGCCAACTCTGAACCATAAGCATATGGAACACCCCGTCAACCTAGAATCTTTCATTTAACCTAATCCAGGAAAACGCCATCAAACGCAATATAGCCTCTGTACACGTAGAAATTATCAACTCCGATCGTGGTCATAACCATGATAAATCCTTCGGAACTCATTAACACATACTCGAGGAATAAGAATCAATCGCCTCTAACTCGATCGGGTCACACAGACTGACAACCCGAAAGTAACTCAACCCAATATGCCCGTCCTGAGGGAACCTCCTGGGAACTTAAAGCCATTTCTCACATCACTCCCACATTGACATGTAGACCCTCCTTGACAAGGAAATACCGTGGATCCAATTACCATTAGCTGCTCCGTAGACAAATTCAAAAGTCCTTAAATCCACTCATCTTATTCTGATCATCAACTCGCAGCTAATACGCGTTGATCAATCCGTGCTTCACCAACATATGCCCATTCAAAGAAATAACCATGAAAGATCTCGGTTCCAAAACTGGTACGGCTTATGATCCTATAATCCGATCGTCATTTGCAGCCTCCACCACTTAGCTCGAAGCCATAGAACACCTCATATGAGACACACAATCCAAACTCATCCTGCAGAAGGTGGCCCGCCGGTTGTACTCATATCAACACCTTGCCATGAACTTACCTTAATCACAATAGCCAGGCTACTAACCAATCTTTCCAAATCTGCGCCTACCAACCAGACTTATAAACCTGCCTCGCACCACAAATGGACGACTAGAAGATTTAACACTACATCTGCTTTAGAGGCTAGACAACACATCGCGATGATGATCAAGCATCCACAGCCCGTCGTAATCTATCTCAGCATCACCGATCGTCGGCACATAGCGAATACTGAGCGCACAACATCACATATGAGCGATCGGGAAGAGTTAAAGTCGTAGGTTTCTAGCTGAAACAAGGCCGCACGATAAGGAAAGAAGAAAGGGAAATTTTTCCTAAATACCCTGTAGCCTCCCGAAGATAGGTATGGACGTCATCATACCGATCCGCAGGACTCTACTAGACACTTGCTCATGACTCGTAGAACCTACGAACCTAGTGCTCTGATACCACCTTGTCACGACCCAAAAAATCACAAGTCGTGATGGCACCTAACTCAACCCGCTAGGTAAGCCAACAAACAGAAAATAAATAGCTGAACATTTACAAATTTACCAAGACCAGGTAGTACGAATCACGAGCTTCTAAGATTTGGAACTTCAAGACTTATACAAATAAATGGATGTTCTGTTTGAAGATTACATAAACAGATTTTACAATAATCTAAACTGCCAAGGACAAGTGGCAGCTATATCCAAATGAACGAACATCTTCTGAATTAACACCCGACGTCACCAGCAACTCCGCTCCAAAATCTGTACGGGACATGCTGAAGTGCAGTATCAGTACAACCGACCCCATGTACTGGCAAGTATTTTGTCTAACCTCCTCGAAGTAGTGACGAGGATTTTAGTTAAAAAGATGCTTATTTAAATAACTTGTACATTAGATTAACAGTAAAGCAGTTCAAAGTATAAATGATAAAAGTATCAAATACAACCCGGCGAGTCAGATAATGAATACATTAAAGAACCACAATAGAATATTTACGATCTTTCCTGGTATGATATATATGTCAAAAATGTTAAAATGTCAAATCACATGGCACGGTAACACCCTTCGTGCTTTTATCTCATCCTCACCATGTATAAATTATAACAATTCAATTAGCACGGCAACACCCTTCGTGCGTTCAACTCATCTTTCCCAAGTGATCGTATAACAGAACCAATCATATCACAAGAACACAATAATAGGAACTTCTAAGTAGGAAATACGCAAGTAGCAACGGTGGACGAGGATACACATGTGGGTCACAGTAAAGGGCTAAGCGGAAAGCACGTGAGTAACAACAAAAATTGGAAAACAGGAAATATCAACTTCAATTAACTAGCATGTTGGAGGCCTAAGTACAAATATAACAATTAAGAGGAAAACACATGTTCTTTACAAATTAACAAGTAAGGGCATGAATGGCTAGCATAGTGAAAGGCTTATACTGAAGTGCAACAGAATAGATACAACATACAATATAAAAGCAGAAATAGACATGGTAATTGTAAGTTAAGCAAGTAAAAGATACGGACAGTGCAACAACAATCGAGATAAAGGTCAAGTACAGGACATAACAACAAGTCACCCCAAATATGTAAATACAACAATAACAGCTCAAGGTAAGGGCACAACCGTATACACGGGAAACAGATATCACATCAAAAATGCATGTCCCTCGTCCTCACCTGCACGGAAACACCCTTCGTGCCATGACCTCACCATAACATACAAACATAACAATACAAATGAAATGGCACGACATCACCCGTCGTGCTTTTACTCTCAAATGATATGGCACAACATCACCCTTCGTGCTTTTACTCTCAATTATGTGGCACGACATCACCCTTCGTGCTTTTACTCTCAATAATATGGTACGGCATCACCCTTCGTACATTTACTCTCAATAATATGGCACAACATCACCCTTCGTGCATTTACTCTCAATGATATGGCACGGCAACACACTTCGTGCTTTACACTCTCCCTCACATGATAATGTATAAACAATGGCACGGAATCACCCTTCGTGCTTTACACTCTTTCTTACCAAGCTTATGTGTATCAATGACAAATAAGGCATGAAGCACAAATAACATCAAGGAGAGTGCTTAAACGGATATTCCAAACACATTCCAAATCACAACTTTCCAAGTCAACAATGGTTCAACAACCCTCAAGAACCGTATTATTCAAATACTTCCACGAATCTCATAAATGATCCACAACACAAGTATAGAGCCTAGCATCTCAAGAAATTCGTGATCCACCCCCCGAGCATGATTAACCCTGACACATACATATACGCTCGTCACCTCATATATGTATCACCCCCCGCATGTAGCAAAAAATGACAAATAGGAGGAAAAATTCCCTCAACAAAGCTAGGCAAAACACTTACCTTGATCCGGATAACTCAACACTCAATTTAGCCTTTTCCTCTACAAATTCGCCTCCGATCGACTCAATCTAGCCAATGACGACTTGAATACACCACACGATGCAAGAGAAAACAATTTCAATTAATAAAGCTATGATTTTTATTCAATTTCTAAAAAGTCAACAAAAGTCAAACACGGGCCTGCACGGTCCGAACCCGGGTCCAAAGGTAGGTCTTGACTACCCATAGCCCTACGAGTCCAAATATGTGTTTTGTTTTCAAATCCGAGTCTTATTTGACTCCCAAATCTCAAATTTTCATTTTTCAAAACTTGACAAAATCCCCAAATTTTTCCATAGTTTTCCCACGAATTTGATGTTAAATCTTGTATAAAATCATGAATATAGTTGAAAATTGATTAAAGATACTTACCCAATGATTTGGCATGAAAATTCCCTCTCAAAATCGCCTCACCTCGAAGCTAGGGTTCAAAAATATGAAAAAATGAAGCAAAAACTCGAAATTCTCAACACTTAACAGGCTGCAGATGTCGCATTTGCAAACAAAACTTCGCATTTCCCAAATGAACAGTGTTTTTCGCAATTTCCATAAATGGTTCGCTATTGCGAATGAACAGTGTCGCACCCGAAACCAGCAAAACCCAAACTTCTCCGAAATGATCCGAAACCACCCCAAAACTCATTCGGAACCTCCCAGACACAAACCATATATGAATTTCAATCATAAAACACGCTACGGACCTGCTCGCGCACTCAAAACGCTAAGAAGAGGTCGTCTTAACCCGATATTGACCATGGTCAAACTCCAAGGTTTATTAACTTTACTAGTCTCTCAACCAATGATCCAAAAGTATACCCAAGCCCCTCGGGACTCCAAAACAAAAGTGCACAACAGTCTAAAAACATCATACGAACTAGCTTGTGTGATCAAATCGCCAAAATAACACCTAGAACTACGAATTGGACACCAAATCAAATGAAATTTCCAAGAAAGCTTTGAAATCTCTATTTTTACAACCGGACGTCCGAATCACGTCAAACCGACTCCGTTTCCCACCAAATTCCACTGATAAGTCAAAAATATTTACATTGGACCTGTACCGGGCTCCGGAATCAAAATACAAACCCGGTATCAACAATGCCAAACATTCAATCATTTCTTAAAAAACATAAGATTTTTTAGACTTTTAATTTTCGATATAAATTCATAACTCAAGCTAGAGACCTCGGAATTCGATTCCGGTTATATGCCCAGATCCCATATTTCAATACGAACCCATCGGGACCGTCAAAATACGGTTCCGGGTCCATTTACTCAAAATGTTGACTGAAATCAACTAAAATTAACTTTTTAGGTAAAAATTCTTATTTTTATCAGTTTTTTTTGCATATAAGCCTCCCGGGTCAATACCCGGACTGTGCACACAAATAAAGGAAGGATAGAATGAGGCTGTAAAGGTTTCGAAACACAGATTTTGGCTCTAAATCACCGAGCAAAGTGCAGATACTCAAAACAACCAGTCGGGTCGTTACAGACTCGAAGTGTTCCCTTCATTGCCTCGTTAAAAACCTCCTTGAGAAAACTCAAGTGAGGGAAAAAAGAGTACGACTCAGGGGACGCTTTTTCTCTTAGACGTTGAAGTATTTGAGCTGGCTGATATTCTAGTTGTTTGGTAGTATCTTTCCTTCCATTGTTTCTAGTTGGAATGAACCCTTAATTGATTTTGTTGTGATTTTTTACGGATCGTCCCGGTTCATTTCCAGCTTGCCTTTTCTGGGATCTTTGTTCGCTAGAGTTTTGGCTTTTAGTACGTAGTACCCCATTTTAAGCGGGCTGACCTTTGCTTTTTTTATTGTAATAGTGTTTTGCTTGTTGTTTTTGGGCGACCATTCTTATGTAGACCATATCTCTTCGTTCGTCGACTTTGTCGAGTTCCTGCCTCATGCTCTTGTCGTTACTCGTGCCACTTCATGGGAGTACCTTAGGATGGGTTCTCCGACCTCAAATGGTATTACTGCCTTGGTCCCATAGACCAAAGAGTAGGGCGTCTCTCCTGTGCTCGTTTTCAGAGTGGTTCGGTAGACCCGTAAGACTTCTGGTAGTATTTCCAGCCACAATCCCTTGGCTTCTTCGAGCTTCTTCTTCATGATGTTTAGTAACGACTTGTTGGAGGACTCTTCTTGCTCGTTACCTTCAGGGTGATACAGGGTCGAGAGTATCCTCTTGATATGTCATTTTTTGAAGAAGATTTCTTTGGGAAGGCCAAAATGTCATATGATGTTTCTCCACAAAAAGGTGATTACCTCATGTTCCCGTATTTGGGCGAATGATCCTACTTCTACCCACTTAGAGAAATAGTCAATTAAAACCAAAAGGAATCGTACTTTACCTCGCCCTGCTGAGAGGGGCCCCACGATGTCCATTCCCCATTTGATAAATTTGATGAATGGCCAAGGTGAGGTGATCGAGTGTAGATGTTCGCCTGCTTGATGAATCATTGGGTCATAATTTTGGTACTGCTCGCATCTCCTCACGAAGTCAGCGTCATCCTTGTTCATGGTATGCTAGTAATATCCCGCTCGTATGAGGCATCTAACCAGTGCTCGATTGCCGGAGTGAGCCCCGGAATGGCCTTCGTGGACCTCTACAAGGACGCGCTGAGTTTTATTTGGACTAGGCACTTCTCCAGAGGGCCGCCGTAAGTTCTCTTGTACAGGTCGATGTGGAGGATGCTGTATATGGCCGCTTGCATTCTTAGTTTCTTAGCCTCTTTTTTATCGCCATAGAGTGTGTCGTCCTACAAGTACGTGATAATACGATTATGCCCTTCCCAATTTAAGTTTATGGTTCTAGTGATGAGTTAAGGAGATGGACCACGTTTTTGCCTCCAGTTGTGATGCTTTTGGTGGCTGCGACTAGTTTGGCGAGGCCATCTGCCTCGGCATTCTGTGCTCGTAGGATTTGGTCGAGCTGACACTCGTCGAACTCGAGCAGTAGCTTGCAGATTTCGGCCTGGTATTTTTGCAATCTTTTCTCCTTGATTTTGAAAGTCCCTATGACTTGGTTGACTACGAGCTGGGAATCACAACGTAGTTTCAACCGGTTTGCTCCATACTTGAGTGCTAGTCTTAAACCTGCAATTGCAGCCTCATAGTCGGCCTCGTTGTTAGTCATATCTGGGCACCTTATGGACTGACGAATCACTTTGCCTGTCGGGACTTCGAGTACCAGTCCCAGTCCGGACCCTGATGCTTTGGATGCGCCATCGGTGTATAGGACCCAGAGGTCTTGTGTATGGAGGGAAGTTTAGACAGCTTCCTTTTCGACTTAATGCGTTATTTTTTCGCTGAAGTCGGTGACAAAGTCTGCGAGCACTTGTGACTTTATCGTTGTTCGTGGCTTGTATGTGATATCGTGCTCAGTTAGCTCAATGGCCCATTTGGCCAGCCTTCCCGATATCTCGGGCTTATGTAAAATGCTTCCTAGGGGGAAAGTTGTGACGACAGAGATGGTGTGACATTGGAAATATGGTCTAAGATTTCGTGAAGCTACGACTAAGGCCAAAGCCAATTTTACGAGGTGTGGGTACCTCGTCTCGGCATCGACAAGTGTTTTGCTAATGTAATAGATGGGTAATTGCATACCTTTGTTTTCTCGAATTAAGACTGTGCTTACAGCTACCTTGGATACGACCAGATAAACGAGGAGATACTCCCAGAACTCGGCTTTTGAAAGCAATGACAGGTACGCCTTTAGTCCTCGCTGAGCCTGAACGCAATCGGTAGTCCATTCGAGGCTATTTTTTGGTGGTCAAGAGTTCCGGTATCCCTTCGATGGCTTTGATTTGGTTTGTCTTGAACTCGATCCCTCACTATGATACCAGAAAACCCAGGAACTTTCCCGAGGCTACACCAACTACGCATTTCTCCGGGTTTAGCTTCATTCCGTACCGTCTGAGTATGTAGAAGGTCTCCTTTAGATGATCGATGTGATCTTTTCCCCTTTTTGAATTTACCAGCATGTCGTCTATATATACTTCCATTGTTTTGCCAAGCCGGTCCTTGAACATCTTTGTTACTAACCTTTGATAAGTAGCTCATTCGTTCTTTAGTCCAATGCATTCCTTGGTGGGTGATGAACGTGGGTTTTTCCTGATCCTCTTCTTCCATGAGGATCTGATTATAGCCTGAGTTAGCGTCCAAGAAACTTAGTAGTTCATGCCCTGCCATTACGTCGATGAGTTGGTCGATATGAGGCAACGGGAACGAATCCTTCAGACATATTTTGTTTAAATCTGTAAAATCCACGCACATCTGCCATTTCCTATTCTTCTTTTTGACCATCACTACGTTGGCGACATTAATTATGGAGTTGAATTTACGCCTGGCCTATCTTACTGGAGATGGAATGTGTCAACGTTTAATTTGTGCGTAGTGATTTCCTTTGGGATGCCCGGCATATCTACATGGCTGAAAGCAAACAAATCTGCGTTAGCTGTCCAGAATTGACTGAATTTACCCGGTTCTTGAAGCTTGCAGGCGATATAGGCCTTTTTGTTGTGGTCGTTGAGGTCCAATTGAACGGGGTCGAGGTCTTCTATGGTCAATCCTGCAGCTTCGACCATGTCGGGGTCTTTGATACCTCCTCCGATCTCATCACGCTCCGAGCTCGACCCTGCTGATTGCGATGCCTCTTTTTCTTTATCCTTTCTTTGTTGGGTGGTCGTGCTGTCTAAGGCAATGCGGTAGCATTCCGGGGAGGAATGTTGTTCCCCTCGTATACTGAATATTCCCCATGCAGTTGGGAATTTGATGACTTGGTATAAGCTAGAAGGGACGGCCTTCATGGGGTGTATCTGCGGTCTCCTACTATGGCATTGTACACGGTGTCCTGGTCCATGATGTGGAATGTTATTTCCAGAGTTATGCCGCCGGCCAAGACGGGGAGTGTAATTACTCCGGATGTTCGCTCAACTGCATTGTTAAAACCAGTTAGGGTGATGCAGCGCGATACTATCTTATCTTCAAGTCTCATTTGGGTAAGTACTCGGGGATGGATAATGCACGCGCCGCTCCCGTCATCTACCAAATGCGTTTAAAATCAGTATCTAAAATTTATAAATAATAACGAGGGCATCATTATGAGGAAAAGTCAAAGCGTTAGCATCTGACCTGTCAAAGATGATACCTTCTTCGAGTTTATCGTACCGTTCGTGGGTGATAAATCGCTTGAGTTTGTGGGTAGTGGTGAACTTCACATTGTTGATGGAGGCGTCGTTGTCGCCACCGATGATCATGTTGATGGTACGAGCCTGCGAGGGTGGCTTTGGCAGTCCTTGGTGTTCACGTCCTCTGGCGAAATTGGTTCTTCTTCTATCGCTTAGCAGCTCTTTGAGGTGCCCTTGTCGCAACATGTTTACGACTACCTGCCTTAGGGCGATGCAATCTTCGGTTTTGTGCCCTCGTTCCTGGTGGAACTCACAGAGGGCGTCAGACTTTCTGGTGCTTGGGTCCGATCTCATCTTTGGCGGCCACTTCACTTTTGGTCCGAGCTTCTCCAGAGCATATACTATCTCCATAGGTGACACAAAAAAATGTGAGCAGATAATAAGGTAGGCATACCTCTTTCATTCCTATGAGTTCCTATCCTTGGTTTGGACGTGCCTTCTTCACAGCGGGGAGAGAGCGCATTGGCCGTTCTGACATATGGTTGATGTCGTTCCCTATTAGATCACGGAATTGCATGATCTCTTCTGGCGTTCTCTCTTCGGTCTTTTCTGGATTCGACTTGTACTGAGGTCAATCGATGAATTGGGTCGTTGAGGTCGTCCTCATCTACTCGCACCTCGGCATAGTAAGCATTATGGATTTCATCCCAAGTGATTGAGGGATACTTCATCAATCGATTCAACAGTTTCCTAGTTTCTTTTGAACCATCTCTACTCAGCCCGTTCTGAAAGGCTGCGACCCCGATACCTTTGGATATGTTTGGAAGAGTCATCCTTACTCGATTGAATCGGGGGAAGAAGTCCCTCAATCCCTCTCTTATGGAATATTTAATAGCAAATATGTCGTTCAGTCTCGCTTCGTCCGTCTTGGCTCTAGCTGGGTCATTATGAACTTGTCGGCCATTTCTTCGAAAGTTTCAATGGAGCGTGTTGGTAGCTGCGTATACCATGCTAATGCCCCCCCTGTGAGAGTTTCGCCAAACTTCTTCAGCAAAATGGAGTATACTTGTTCTTTCGTGAGGTCATTGCCTTTCACAGCGGTGACGTAATATGAGTCACATGATCTTCAGGGTCGGTCATGCCATCGTATATCCTGAGGTAGGGCGGCATTTTGAAGGTTTTTGGTATGGTATGCGGGGCTGCATCATCACTGTACGGCTGCTCGACGAACTGTCGGTGTCCCTTTTTGGCAGCAGCTTAGGAGCACCTGGTATCTTACCAACCCGTTCTTGGTGTTCTTTCATCTGGTCTCAGAATGCCTTGTTTTCATTCTCCATTTCTTCCATCCTTTTTAGAATGGCTGCGAGGGTGTTGTCACTTGCACTATTAATGACATTATGAGTTATACATGTCGTTCGAGGGAGGGGTTGGTTGCACTGTTCGTCTGTTTGTTGTATCGTGCAAGTCCCTGCGGTTTCTACAGTCATGCCTGGAGCGGGTTCGTTGAGGACGCTTGTTAGCGTGGCAGTTAGCCACGCCTCAAGGAGTTTCTTCACAGCTGGGGGCGTCCCTTCCTCTACAGGCGTGGAGGTTGCTTTACCACAGGGTTTTGTTATGCTACAGTGTGGGGACGGTGATCCGTCTCTTCTAGGGGACGCATTGGACGTCGTGTCTTCACCCGTCGTTTCACAGCTTTCGTTGATGACATTCGTGAGGTTGGTTGGGAAGTCATTTGTTATTCTCACCCTTTCTTCTCGCCTACTTGCTATGTAGGGCTTTGCACACACAGAGAAAGGAGATCTTGGATTTTTTTGACGTTAGTGACCTGCGTTAGTTGTAGATCTAGAGGAAACTAAAAATTTAACTATGAAATTCCCACAGATAGCGCCAAATTATTTGACCAAAAAGTATAAATCTTGGTTCAAATAATTAAATTTATGTGAATAAGGGTTAATCTTAGCTAATAATAATATCCTTAGATGGGGTCTTAAACGAAGCAATAGTTATTGGGCATATCTGGTCGAACAGTGGTATTATCGTATAATAATTCTAGAAATCAGGAGCAATAATGTGGCATTCAATAATAATGGACAACAATAAATGGAATTCAGGTAAATAAGAGAAATGGTTTACCAATAAAGGGTGGAATAAGTGGATCTTTCTCTCGACAGCGAATGATAGACAGATTCTAGAATATTCAAGTTATTCTTGGATCTGATGGAAAAATCTCGACCAGAATCCTAGAGAAAAAGGTGATGTTTGTATGTTGTAAGTGAGAGCCGAATCTTTTAGTCAAAGTGCTTTTTTTACAAATGAATATATCATCCCCTATCATTGTCTCTTTTTGTTATTTATGTGGGACATATTCCTAAGAAACCCTAATAGCACAAGTGCAAAGAATATCCACTAGAGTATTCTCTTTAATATCCTATCTTGAAAACTAGTCGTTACAGCTCTGTCAACGGTACCCGAACTCGACCTCAACCTCGACCCTTGCTGACATCTCGACTACGACTCTCGTGGACTTTTCGACCACAGGCTTCACTGTTACAAGTCAGCTTTCTATTCTATTTATGACCCATTTGTCCATAGATTTTTGTTTCTAACATTTTTTATCGAAAATGTGTTTGTCCATGAAAATTTGTAAGTTTTTTGGAAATTTTTCGAAAATGAGTTCTTCAAAAACCAAACTTTATTTTCGTCTTCACAAAACTGCAATAGTTTTTGCACGTAAAATGCATGACCAAATATCAATTTTCAACTTACTCCAAATTCTATTTTTTTTTAAAAATTATAATCTTTATGTCCAAACGTCTACTTAGTTATTTGTTTGGATAAAGATTCAAGAAATAAGCTTATGTCTGCCTTTTTGTATTCGGCTTTTTTCTCCATTTTCAAATATTCAAATTGAAGGGACTTATTTAAAATGTACGTTTATGCATTTTGGGACTATCTATTGACTTTTCAACTGTGGCACAAACAGTTACGTTCTCTCAAACTTTTCATTTTCTTCATCCCCACTACTTAACCTCTTAACCGCTACATCATCAATATTTCGCCTCTCTTCTCTTTTTCCCCAGAAAATATCAATGGAAATGCTAAATCACCATTATTTGATAACATTTGCACTATTATTGCATCAATCATACGCTATGCAATATTTGGTAGGGGACTCTATTTGGACTATCCCTCCTATGAATAACTTCTACACCAACTGGTCTTCTTCCCAAGTTTTCATCCCTGGAGATACTCTTTGTAATTCTCAATTTTTTTATTTTTATTTTGTGAAGATATAATTATAATTCATTTCATAGATAAATATTATTGGATTTGTAGTATTAGAATTATTCTCGTATTTTCTTATACTTAGATGTTTACTACTACATGTTATTTCTTCCGCTTCGATTTTCTTATCATCTTATCTTGCTGTTGTCGTTGCTTGTTGTTACTGCTTCCTTTTTCATCTTTCGTTGAGCCGAGGGTCTATCGAAAATACCCCCCTCAACCTTTATATGGTCGGGGTAAGATTTGCGTACAGACTACGTACCCTCACCAAATCCCACTTGTGGGATTACATAGAGTTTGTTGTTGTTGTTAAATATTTGGATTTATTTATCTTATGTTTTTATTATTTGGGGCATGCAGATTTTGACTTTGATCCAGAACTTTACAATGTGATGCAAGTATCAAGAAGAGAATATGGACTTTGCACTGCTGATCACCCTTACAAGGTTTACACAGATGGTCCAGCCAACATTACTTTGATGGAGCCAGGGGTTTTTTACTATATGTGTAGCATCTTAAACTACTGTGCTTTAGGCCAGAAATTGAGTGTCACTGTCCTTCAAAACTACTCATCCAACACCTCGCCTTCGCTTTCGCCTTCGCCTTCGCCTTCGCCTTCGCCTTCGCCTCCCCCGGGTTAGCCTCGATTGCCACCTTTTGTTGGCAGGGACGGATATAGAGTGTAATATATGGATTCAGCAAACTCCTTAGCTAATTAAGTTAGATTTATGTATGTGTTAAGAAATCCGTAAAATATGAATAAATATATCAAATTCCAAACCTAATTATTAGTACTTGAGATTACAATCCTAAAATCTCGAACTCGTAAAATTTAAATTCTGAATTCACCACATTCTGCTAGAACCAAATATTTTGTTTTTGCTCTCTCTCTCATTAGCTTGATTTGCTGTTAAGATTGATCTTGTAACCTACAGTGGAGTTATATCTTTGGATGATTTGAATTTGGTGTTATCTTAGTGTTTTTACTTTGTTTTTAAGACATTGAGTTAAGTATATATTGGCACTTTCTTTTTCATCACTACATAGTTATTGATTTGTAGTCTACACTGTGTTAAAACGAAAATAATAAAACTGTTAGAAGAAACAGAAAATTTGTAAACGATAAGAAATATTTCGAGTCCACAATTTTCTTGTGTGTCCTTAAAGAATTTTAACCCCCTCACAAGTTGTCAAGGTAATGGAGTAAACCCTCCCAGGATGAAACGGAATAAACCTTCCTGCAACAGTGGCAATACAAACTGCAGGATACCAACGAACTCAAAGAACGGAGCAAAATCACACTTACGAATTTGAGAGAGAGAAACTGAAGAAGCCATGCCTCAAAATTTATAGGCAATTATCGGAAGAGGTGTGATGTTTGTTCAGCAAAGGCAGCGTTTTTTGGATTTCAGTTAATTCCGTTAATGAACTGACTGGCATTTAATTAATTATTAAATAATTAATTAAATAAATTTTGTCCAAAAAATAATCTTATCAATTCAAAGCCGAAGCCGAGCGACGACGACGGCGCGAGGGTTCATTCTCTTCGACTCCTTTTAAGAGCTCTAAGAAGTGATCCTATATTTATACACACAAGTGTAGTTGTCTTTCACCAATGTGGTACAAAGTTCATGACAAAAGCTCACTTGATTCAAATTTTTATTTTCCCCCATTTTATTTTTCACCATTTCCCAATTCACACTCTTATTCTTTAAAGCCCAATGCTTAAAGTCTTTAATGCCCAATGCTTAAAGTCCAACATGATTTACAGTCATGTCTCAATTTAAATGCAATTATAGTATGATGATTGGTTTCTTAGGTGTACTGTATTGTATTATGATATATTTAGAGTTTTGTCCGCATGCCTGGTTACATAAAATTTCTGCTGAAATTATCGCACATGGTGAATGTTTAGATGCTCCAATCACAAGCGGATCCCAACTTGTTTTGGACTGAAAGCATTGTTTATTATTATTGGTGTGGTGATCATAACTCATGTTGTGAATTATTATTGTAACTTTTGAAATGATCTATTGATTGAACAGAGGATGTTAAAGTGGTAACGTAGACTAATCTTTGTGAGAAGCCGCAGTTTCATTAGAAACAAATTTTGATCCTTGAACCCCAAAATTAGGAAACCAACATTCTTAAATCTAAAATGCAACACCTAATAATTGATCTAGACAAATCTCGTGTTGATTGCTAAGCAGTTAGTCCAGGCTAGAGGTGGTAAAATGGTTAAAAGAATAGAGTTATTCACTCATATTATTCATTAAAAAATGGGTTGGATAACGAACCTTTTAAAAACGGATCGAATATGGATAAGAACCATATTATCCACTTAGAAAATGGATAACCAATGGATAACTAATGTGTTTAACTTTTACATTTGTAAAGCCTCAAATTGGGGGTTCCTCAAGTTTGGGAGACTAGGAATTCTCCCAAAAGTGATCATATTCAAGAAGCCATGGATAATATGGATATTCATATTATCCGTCGGATAACCCGTTTTTTATCTGCCTCAAATGCGGGTCGGGTCGGATAATTTGTTCGTTTTTAAATCACCCATTTTCGACTAGCTCATATCCGACTAGCCCCACCCGTTTGCCACCCCTAGTCCAGGCATATATGCTCCTCCCTTTTGTTTTATTTTGCAAAAATATCCTTTTAAAATTGAATTAGTAGGTAATCTCCTATTTAATGTTATAATCAACAAAAGAAAAATTGTTATTCAAATTAGTCTATAAATCCTAATTGGCTATACCTCAAATAAAAATGGCAAAATACATAGCTTACCTATCGATCTTGTACTCAAATCCCTGTTACATACCTTTCCACCACGAGCAACCTTTTACACACCCACAACCTTTATAGAGTGTGTCAAAGACACACCACTTTGCCCATGTGGTCGATGCGTATTTTTACCAACAATGAAGCGCGTGAATAGGAGACTTTGTATCAGATGTCAATTTTTTAGTTTTATTTTTTTAAATTTAAAATACGGTCATCTTCTTCCTTGTTTTAAAAAATCACTAAACCTGTCATAGCAGCTCCTTGGTGCTTAGACCAACTTCTCTCCACTGGACCCACCAAGATTTCTCATATCTTTTCTTGTTAATTAGTTCTTAGCTTTGTCGCTTTTTTTGTTGTTGAGAAATTGTAATTAGAATTCAAAAACTAAAGCTCTTTGTAGCTCCACTAACCATTAAAACTTGGCTTAAGCTTATGTATAGAAGATTCTTTTCTTTTTTTTCCAGAAAAGTTTAGCTTGAGCTTTTGCCGTAGCTAAGTTAAATTTTCGAAAGGGTGAAATTTTCAAAATGTTCCCCAGCCATTAAAGCTTAGCTCAAGCTTTTCCAAATAAGCACCAATGTCGGCTCAAGGGTAAGGCATCCCAAGCAATTGCTTTAGGCCCCAAAGTTTAGGGGTCCTATTTTTTTACTAGTAGTACTTTTTAAGGATTAATAGTTTTTTTTTTAAAATTGAATATTTTGAAGTAAAAAATTATAATTTTCTAATAGGAAAAAAAAAAGAAATCTTTGCTTTGTCATAGATATCGACCATGGAGATTTGAATAATCTGAAGCGTGAAAAGTATCTATAGTTTTTATTTAGTGGAAAATTTTGAGATCACTAGGTGAATAGTTTACACTTATTTTTCGAATTAAAAGAATTAATGAAAATACTATAACTAGAAATAATACCCTAATCGATATACTCTATCAGCTAATAAGACTTGAAAAGGTAAGACTTGATTCTTTTTAAGATACCTATATTCCTTATTGAATAATGTTCCTATAACAGTTGCATTTGGGGAAAGAAGTTTATTTAATTTTAATGTAATACAATTTTACCTAGGATCAAAAATGTCTTAAAAGACATTAAAATGGACTAGCTATATTATCAAGCGAAAAAAATTTATTAGAATAACTCGATTATAAATAAAATATTAATAACTTTGCATCTCAAAAAATAAGAAAAATAGACTTAAATTAAAAATATATAAGTTTTTAAAAATTTTTGAAAAAAATAAGGCCCCTCATCAAGATTTGGCTTTAGACCACCAACAATGTTGAGCAGCCCCTGATAAGCATATTCTTTAATTTTGTTAATGGGTTAATTTATAAATTATTAAATCGTAAAATTCTTAATTTTCTTCACTAAGAAATTCACTTAGCTCTTTATTATTACGACCTCACTGCTTCAATTGTGGGAATCTATTAAAATAGAATAAAGAATAGTTAGCTTGTTATATTAGCTAAGTACTGTTGGTGTAGTTAGTTAAGGTTGTTAGTAAGTTGGTTAGTGAGTAGCACATGATGTGCACGTGATCCTACAAGTGTATTTGTATAAAAGTCTGTGACTTGTGGATTTTGTAATGCAAGAGTGAAAACATATCTTCTTTCTCATACTTCCTTCTCCCTAGATTCCAAAACATTCTTCTTCCATAGAACCCTAGCTTCTCATTTCTGTTAATTGACTGAGATTCACAAAGTTAATCCTCAATTTAACATGGTATCAGAGCGGCGATCATGAGGCGTGAGCTCCGACGTAAAACTCCGAGTGAATAAGAATAATTTCGAGCTGGAAGAGGCGGACATGGCGGAATATGAAGTAAGTTCACTCGATCACAATCATCCACTATACCTTCAAGTTGGAGATACTCCAGGGCTGGTTTTAATTTCAATCAAGCTTACATGGCCAGAAAATTATGCCTTGTGGAGCAGAGCAATGAAATTAGCCTTGCGAGGAAAGAGAAAACTAGGTTTTGTGGATGGATCGTGTGTAAAAGCTAGGTACAGAGGGAAATTGGTTGAACAATGGACAAAATGCAATGCGATAGTGTTGTCATGGATAGGAAGCACGGTTTCCAATGTAAGCTGGTTTTAATTTCAATCAAGCTTACATGACCAGAAAATTATGCCTTGTGGAGCAGAGCAATGAAATTAGCCTTGCGAGGAAAGAGAAAACTAGGTTTTGTGGATGGATCGTGTGTAAAAGCTAGGTACAGAGGGAAATTGGTTGAACAATGGACAAAATGCAATGCGATAGTGTTGTCATGGATAGGAAGCACGGTTTCCAATGAATTAATGCCAGGTATTGTCTATGCATCAGATGCGAGAAAAGTGTGAAATGATTTTCAGGAGAGATTTGATCGCTCAAACTTGACGAGAATTTACCATCTCTGGACTGAAATAGAAACAATGAGGCAAGGAACAGATTCAGTAATAAGTTACTACACGAAAATGAAGGATCTGTAGGACGAATTGGATGTGTTGGCTCCTTTATCATGCTGTGATTGTGAGGAAGCGAGGCCATCTGTTGAACTCCTGAAGTCACAACGTTTGTTGCAATTCCTTATGGGATTGAATGAAAGTTACAGCAATGTAAGAAGCAATATGCTTGCTAGGAGACCAGTGGTGATAGTAAATGAAGCTTATGAGATTGTCACACGGGAAGAGAGTCAGAGATCGCTTGGTGTTGTGGACACTCACATAGATCCATTAACTATGCTTGTAGGAAAAACACAAGGATTCAAACCAAGAGGACCAGGGATGATATGTGAATATTGTGGCTATAAAGGCCACTTGAAGGAAAATTGCTATAAGCTTGTAGGATACCCCCCAGACTTTAAAAGTAAGATGAAAAATGGTCACTTTGGTGAAACTCTTGGGATATCTAGCAGCAGAACATAGACTGGAGGAGGCTATAAGCCAAGCATCAACACTGCAACAACAGAGGATTAGGTGCAGGGACATTTGTTTACTGAGGAAGAGTATTCACGACTCATGAGCTTGCTTAACAAACCTTCACCAGGTGATTGCAACTCGAACATGGTGGCAAGTACTGTTACATTGCTTTCTGAGACTTATATCTGTGAACGGATAATAGACTCAGGGGCATCACACCTTATTACTCCCTACAAGGAATTGCTAGAAGACATAAGAAGTTTAGAAAAGAGTCACAGCAGTAGAGTACAAGTACCAACTGAAAATAAGTCATCTATATATAGTGCAGGAAGTACAGTGGTACTAGGAAGTCATAAAATCACGTATGTGTTGCACGTGCCAGACTTCAAATTTAATTTGCTTTCAGTGTCAAAGCTAACCAAGGAATTACTGTGTAAGGTCACTTTCTTTCCTAACTTTTATGTGTATTAGGGACTTTACAATGGCAAGGCAATGGGGATTTGTAGAGAAAATAGTGGACTCTACATATTGCAAAGATAAATAAAGCCTACAGTAGGAGCAATTGTAATAAAAGGTGTAGATGAAACTTAGTTGTGGCACTTAAGGCTAGGATATCCTTCAGTTATAGCAATGCAACACATACCAAGACTGAAGAACAAACTGAATAACACAGTGCAAGAGCAACGCTCAGTATTCCCAATGGCAAAGCAAGTGAGATTAAAGTTTCCTATTAGTAAGAGTAGCACTAGTGGTATTTTCCAACTGATACATGTAGACATGTGGGGACCTTACAGAAGGCCTACTTTTGATAGAAAATAATTCTTTGTTACTGTGGTGGATGACTATAGTAGGTACACTTGGGTCTGTTTACTTTAATCTAAATGTGAAGTGTCAGTTGTACTTAAGAATTTCTTGACTATGATAAGAAATCAGTTTGGTGTATGTGTGAAAATATTAAGGTCGGATAATGGCACAAAATTATTTAACTCTCAAAGTAATGAACTATTCACTTCTCTTGGAATCATTTATCAAAGCAGTTGTGCTTATACATCACAGCAAAAAGGGTCAGTAGAAAGAAAACATAGATATATTTTAGAAGTGGCAAGAGCATTGAAAATTCAAGGTGCTATTCCAGTCAGATTCTGGGGTGAATGTGTTAAAACAGCAGTCTATCTAATAAATAAGTTGCCTACACCAGTACTAGAAGGCAAAAAAACCATATGAGGCACTCTATGGGAAGGAACCAGTGATGGATCATTTGAGAGTGATTGGTTGTCTATGCTATGAAAGCAGTCTACCTAGGTCTGATAAACTAGCTCCTAGAACAAGGAAGGCAGTGTTAATGGCTATTCTGAGAATCAGAAGGGGTACAAGCTATTTAACTTGGACACTAAGACCATTTTTTATCAGTAGGGATTTCAGTTTTAGGGAAAAAACTTTCCTTTCATATCCATGTCAATCGAAAATGAAGATGATAGCATTATTCATACCAATAACCAATTTAGGAGGTACACATTCATATAATGAAGAGAATTCTCATTAGGGGTGTTCAAAATCGAACCGAAATCGAAAACAGAACCGAAACCAAAGCCTAATGGCTTATTGGTATCGGGATAACGGTTTAACGGACGGGGAACGGATTGAATTTTTTTTATTAACGGCTTATCGATTTGGTGACAGATTATTTAATTTTCTTAACGGATAATCCGTTAACCCGTTAGGAATATATATATATATATAAAATTTATTTTTATCCATATATATATTAAATAATCAAAAATCCTTCTTCCACTTCCAGTACTCTATCTCTATTCTCTATTACTAATTTACTATTAGATAAATTTTAATTGCTTGCTCGCGCATTCTTTTCAATCCTATCAAACCAAAAACAATTTACTTGATTGCTTCACGTATTCTTACCACCTCCAGTAGGTGCAGTGGAAGTACCAAAACTTAACAAACAAGAGATAGTTTAACGAGTAGAATCTGCTGTTAAATTGGGTTTAACACATACATCTGCAGGTTTGCTTGCATGTAAAAAAAACGTCAGTCCGCACACATTTCGGCAGGTGTTCTTGGATTGTTTAGAAATAGAGCGACATTTAAAGAAAATTGGAGCAGTTATAAAACAAGAGCAAGAAATCCTATTCTTTGACCAACATCAGCATACATTTGAAGCACGGCGAAGCAAATTTTGGACCCTCGCTAAATTTGGTAAATTGCCTCATGTGCAATATAGATTGAATTAGACCGTTAAACCGCCCAATAACCGCCCGATAAGAGCTAAACCGATACCAATCCGCCCGATATCTTATCGGGTGGCTAGCAGATTAATACATCTAAAAGCCGATAACCGATAAGCCAAACCGCTAAGAGTAAATAACCGCCCAATCCGCCCGATAAGCAGCCCTAATTCTCATACTTCACCTACACCACAACAGTCTGATCCAATACACCAAGATGAAATTGAGTCTACAGAAACTACACACACACATGACATTGCAGATCATCAGATAGATACACAGCACATTACACCTAATCCTTCAATAGAGACAATACATGATTGTCAACCAACAGAATCTAATGAAGAGATGCCTAATGAGGAACCAGTAGAAAGACAACATTCAGCTGAACAAATGTCAGAGAATGACAAAGGCAAAAGAGTTAATAAGCTACCCATTTGGTTAAAGGACTATGTCACTACCAAAAGAGGGTTTTCTAAGTGCTCATATTCCAATGCAAATTATGTGGGATATGATCACTTATCTGCTGATTATCAGAAGTATTTGAGCCTGTTTTCAGGCCCCACAGAGCCAAGAAACTTCAAGGAAGCATCTCAAGATCAGAAGTGGATTGAAGCAATGCAATATGAGGTTGCTACTTTAGAGAAAAATCACACTTGGGAGCTTGTTGACTTACCTAAAGGGAAGCAGATTGTAGGCTCAAAATGGGTATATAAAGTCAAGTACAAGCCAAATGGAGATGTGGACAAATACAAAGCCATGCTTGTTGAAAAAGTTTACACTCAACAGGAAGGATTAGACTACCATGAAATCTTCTCACATGTTGCTAAGATGGTGACAGTGAGAACAGTGATCAGTGTTGCAGCTTCGAAAAATTGGCCTCTATTCCAGATGGATGTCTACAAGGAGATCTACAAGAGGATTTTTATATGGAACTGCTTCAGGGTTTTCAAAGGCAGGGGGAGTATAAAGTCTGCAAACTACTCAAATCATTGTATGGATTGAAGCAAGACTCAAGGCAATGGAACATAAAACTCACAGATGCTCTCCAAGAAGCAGGTTATCTTCAAAGCCCTTATGATCATTCTCTATTCACCGGAAAAGAAAATGATGAAATTGTCATTGTCTTGGTATATGTGGATGATCTTGAAATCACTGGTAATAGTGGAAGATTAATTGAGCAAGCCAAGAATACACTGGATAGAAACTTCAAAGTGAAGGACCTAGGTGAGCCAAGGTATTTCCTAGGAATTGAGGTGTTAAGATCTAAGGATGGTATACTTCTCAATCAAAGGAAGTACACACTTGAATTGATCTTAGATGTTGGTTTAAGTGGTGCTAAATCAGTTAACACACAACTAGAGGTGAACACAAAGCTCACTACTGTAGACTATGATGAACATGAGGGAGGTATCAATGATCCTTTGCTTAGAGACATTATTCTTATCAAAAACTAGTTGGGAAACTGCTCGATCTTATTATCACCAGGTCGGATATCAGCTTTGTTGTGCAAGTTCTTAGCCAATTTATGCAGAAACCTAAGACCTCGCACTGAGAGCCTGCCCTCAGATTGGTAAGATATCTCAAAGGCTCACCAGGGCAAGAGATTCAAGCCTATGTACACAGTTGACTGCATTTTGTGATAGTGATTGGGCATCTTGTCCAAACACTAGGAGATCTATCATTGGGTATGTTGTGAAGCTGGGAGATTCACTTGTTTCTTGGAAATCGAAGAAACAACACACTGTGAGTAGAAGCTCAGCAGAAGCTAAGTATAGAAGCATGGCAGCAGCAGTTTCTGAGGTGATTTGGTTGACAAGTTTGGTGAAGGAATTAGGGGTGATTGTCTCTCAACCTGTGAAGCTGATGTGTGACAGTAAAGCAGCAATACAAATTGCTTCCAACCCCGTCTATCATGAGCGGACAAAGAACATTGAAATTGATTGTCACTTTATGAGAGGCACCATTAAAGGTGGACTGATATTGTAGAACATGTCAACACAAAAGACCAGCTTGCTTATTTACTGACCAAAGCTCTAGGAACTACACAACACCAATCACTTCTATCCAAGCTTGGAGTGTTCGATGTCTTTTACCCTCCAGCTTGAGGGGGAGTAAATAGAGTTAAGAATAGCTAGTCTGTTATATTAGCTAATTACTGTTGGTGTAGTTAGTTAAGGCTGTTAGTAAGTTGGTTAGTGAGCAGCACATGATGTGCACGTGATCCTACAAGTGTATTTGTATAAAAGTCTGTGACTTGTGGATTTTGTAATGCAAGAGTGAAAACAGATCTTCTTTCTCATACTTCCTTCTCTCTAGATTCCAGAACATTCTTCTTCCATAGATGAACCCTAGCTTCCCATTTCTGTTAATTGACCGAGATTCACAAAGTTAATCCTCAATTTAACAGAATCGAAAGAGCACAAAAAGAAAATGAATGCATGGTGATGGCAGTTATGGTAGACAAGATGAAGAAGATGGGGATAATTGCAATTTTATGTGCTATATATTTATTAATTAGTCAGTGACACGTATCACGGCCTTATTGGCGCATGACAGTACATATGCTCTGAAAATCTGGTTAAGAAAAAAGTGGCGTATCTTAGACACATTCTACAAAGATTGGGCGTGTAAAAAAAATTGTCCGTAATGAAAAGGTGTGTAACAAGGATTTGGACACAAGGTAGATGGACAAATTATGTATTTTGCCAATAAAAATCTGAAATGTGGTACACGACGAAGATTATTTGATGGATAAGAATGTAAATCATCCCAGATGCTTGACATTAATTTCGAACATCAAAATTAGATCTACCGCATTCATAAAAAAAATTCAATATTTGCAAATAGTATTTGAATACTGGTGAAATATTAAAACTTATTTTTAGGAGTATTTCAAGTGAAAAAATAATTTACACTTACGATTCTTTAAGTTTTTTCTTTTTCAAGTAAAATTTATATTCAAACACAATTTCAATTTTATATTTGTTATATATATACCAAAAGTGTGGATATATATATATAAATATTATCCGAGTATCTTTTCAGACGACGTCAGTAGGAAATAATCTAAATAATATAGGGTTTACCAACTCTAGTGACTAGTAATCAGAATGAAACGATCAAGAATCCACCTGTAAATTAAATTAAATTGCATCTGCCCTGACACCAGCCACGTGTTAGTCTAACTGGCTATCTATTTATTTTATGTTTCTACGCAAAATAAAAAAATATTAGCCTATAATAATAATTAAATGCGCACGTGACTATTAGGACCACACATATAGCCAGTGGATCTATACATGAGGATTAAATAAATTTGTTTGACTGACTAAATCACCTAATCCCTGGTAATTTATTGTTAATATACAACTTTTCTTCTCTCTTGGAACTCTCCTGTATCCTTAACTTCATCTGTAATATTCATCAATTAATTGCGTCATGTTATGAAACAATAGTATTGCAGAGAAAAGTAGGGAGAGAGAATTCTTATTGATTTGGGATGATTTACAATGGAATAGAACCCTCTATTTATAGGGAAAGGTTGACTTAGCCACCAAGTAATAAACCCTAGAATCTCTCTAGAATATAGACATTCACCTTAAATAGAATTCTATTTATAACACTCCCCCTTGAATGCCTATTCAACAGATAATGTGCCTCATTAAAACCTTAACTAAGATAAAACCCAATGGGAAAAAAATTCTAGAGAAGGAAAAAGAGTACACCTATCTACAATACGCCTTTTGGTTGCCTCGTTAAAAACCTTGCAAAGAAAACCCAGTGGGACAAAACCTTATAAGGGAAAAAAAGTGCAACACGTATTACTCCCCCTGATGAGAGCATCAATTCACATTCTTGACCTTTTGCATTCCAATCTTGTTCACCATCTTCAAAAGTTCTTTGGTAGAGATTTGATGAACAAATCAGCCATATTAACTTGAATGAATATATTGCACCTTGAAATCATCATTCTTGATAGAGATGAATTGTCTTCATATGATCTTGTTGGAATCGTCAGTTCAATATCTTCACACAGAGGTGAAAACTCTTGCTATCATATTATCATGCATATAGTTATAGCAAGATACATTTATACACAAATTGCACTGAGGATGTAGTACTTCATGACCATGAATTCAATATGCTTTAACCAATTTAAATCCTTCAGGGATTGTTAAGTCATATAAGTCATATAATAGACTTTAGATGCATATCAAGTTTTCATGTCATGCTAGACATATAAGATATCTGTTGCTCCCCAACGCACACGCAAGTATACGTGGTCGACAAGTAATATAATGATAAGTTGAGTGTCGAACCCACAGAGACTTGTATAAACTACTCACTAAATCACTGAACTTGCTATTCAATCTAGCTAAAAGCATCAATAATATGATTATACTATACTACGATTCTAAATACTAACTAAATTATCAAGTAACAAGTTGATTGTTGTGTATTCAGTAGAGACAAGTATTCCAGGGTTGTGATCGATTCACCATTCGTATTGTGTTCTAATTAACTCTCCCTTTCATATAATTCACTCATGGTTGCTAATTAATCGATAAATGCTCTCATTGCCTTCTCCCGAAGTACTACTCACCTATTCTCAATAGATTAATGCCTATATTCGTATGAAATCAATCTATTAAGAACACATTAAGATTGCGATATTTAATTAAGCACGGTGACTAGGTATATTCCTATCCTAACCACAAATCCGCTCCCCCTAAGGGTTAAGATCATGCTCTCTTCAATTCTTCTCTAATCTAAACATGGCTTTCCCAAGCATAGCATAGATAGTAAATAGAACCTAACTGTTGGCCAGACAATTAAGCAATTAAACACAGAATTGAAGAAACAACCATATGTTGGTGAATTATAATCAAGGTTAAGTTAAAATCAAACAACAATATTCATGGCTAAATCACAACCCCAGAACAATGGGTGTTTAGCCACTCATACTCATGTTCATCACAATAAGGTTCAATTTCATCACAATTAGCAAAAACAAAGGGAAGAAAAGAAGAACTTGATGGTTAATTTTCCTCCTTGCCTCTTGCCTCTCTATTTCTCCCACTAGACTATGAAAACCTTGATAAATAATCCTTAGGCGAGCTTGACTTTATATAGGTTAAGTGGAGTTTCCTCCAAATTTCCAATTATACCCCTGACAAATAATTTTCGGAATTCGAACTAGCGCGGGCGCGCATCTGACCGCGCTAGTTGGCCAATCCTACTGTTTTGAACGCGCTAAATTAGCGCGGGCGCGCACCTGGGCGCGCTAGCCCAGGTCCTCAATTCCTTGATTTTTTCCTCGTCTTCGTGCGTACTCAGCTCCGAGGGGTCGTTTTTTTGCTCTAAAGTAGTTCCAATCACCTCTTTAAGGCATCACATAGGCTCTTCATCCTGCAATGTATACAATTCCCAATTAGAGTCCATTTTTAATCAATTAACCACATTATGACATCGGAACATAATCAAACGGGAGCATAAATAATCGCTAAATTACCTAAATTCAGCCTCTTGTCAATATCGAAAACTGATTGCACGTACTATTGACTTTATACTTTCAAGTGTTTGAACTGCAGGTCCAAAACTACTTGTCTTTCATATGAAACCAAATTCTACTTGAATTATTTCTCCAGCCTTAAGATCCTCATATATATATTTAGCGCTATTATAGATGTCGTCGACAAACATTCTATATCGGTTCCAACCTCCTTATTTTTCATAAAGACATAACATAGAGATCTCTTCATTCATATATTCAGGTACTTGAATCTCTCATGAGATTTTATGAAGTGTTATGTCATGTGATCTTCTAGATCACTTGCCTCCTTTATTATGATTATTTTAATCATTTGCTCATCTTCTTTATCAAGAAGTTTATTTGAAACCGATTGTCTATACGCTTTAAGCTTACCATAGACATTGTCCTTCTAGGACTTAATAGGAGCATTTGCAATGAGAATATAGTTACTTTCTTTGGGTCAGCAAATGCGTCTGGCATGCTTTGCAATATATTGCAAATGAATTATCCTTTTATGAATTTCAAGTTCATATTATCTTATTCGAGGATCTATATGTACAAATGATAATTCATTCCACGTAACTTTTTCTCAACTGTTTATCATGTCTTCCCCTCATGTTAGAAAAACTAACTTGTTTCCTCAACTTTGAGAACCCATCTTTGTGCGTTATGGTGTTAATCAAAATATACACCGCACATCAATAGTAATAAGATGGAATTATTTGGTTCCTGACCCTGAACCACTTGTGAAGGGAGAAAATAATATACTTTGGTATATACCGTATATTAAACTGATATAGATAATTTTGTTCTCATAAGCAATAATTTAGCTATTAAGTGGAGGCACTCAATAAATTATTTTGCTAAACCAACTGTGATGTAAACCAACTTATCAAGATGAACTTCTTGAATAGAAAATCTGGAGATTATGCTCGAAATTAAATTATTGAGCAAGTTACCTCGCAAAATACCATGTTGCGGGTTATTAATAATCGCACATGTAACCATCTCATAGATGCATCTTATGTGGTATACATGGCAGGTGAATGGGCCCATATTCACCTTTGATATTTCCAGCATTCATGGGATTCAATCCCAATTTTTGTTGGTCTATTAATTAATGAGAACAAGCAACATTGGAGAATTCGTAAAGAACTATCTAGTTCTTTAATATTTACCCATGTGAATTCTCTTTTATTTTTGCACATCATACTTAAATTGATATGGCTAAACCAATTATGTCAACTGAATAAATTATCAATATTGATAAACTTCAGATTTACACCATGACGTGTGCAATTATCAATAAACTCCAAGTTTATTATGATATGGGTTTTTATATCAATAAACTTCTCTTTATTGTGGCATTCTTTTGTTCGTGTAGTTCTAACTGGAGAATAAAGCGGGTAGCTTTTCACATACATATTACCCCGCTACAAGTTGTAGTAATAGAAAATATTAAATATTTCCTTTATTTATCGTCTCAATATAACCAACCGCTTTCGCGAATACTTTAGAAACTGAATAAGTTTCTTTGAGACTTACTACAACACAACGTCTTATTGATAATCAATTTTTTCCAAAATAGTATAATTGGATCTTCTAGAGCTCTCAATTAATTTTGTACTATCACATATTCATCAACATCCATATGATGAATATCTCTTTTAAAGAGAAAGTTATACCATTATAGGCATGGTCAAAATTATATGCAAGATATGTTTCTTGCATTATTGTTGTCCTTTAATAATCAAATTGCCAAAATATTTTGGCATACAATAGGTACGTGACCAATGACAATTCATTCCATAATAATGATATTATTTTCTTATATCATCTCAAACCTCCTTCTAGAGGTGAGTGTGGTATATTCACTACCACTAGCATGTTCATATTCTTCCAAAAATGAATATGTATTCATAAGTCAGATATTGTCACATTCACATCATGAATGGACCATAATCATCTATATGTGCTTTATAAAGTCTCATGTCAAATCGATGACAAATATTACTTTCACAGAGTGAAGGATTATTTTGAGAACTCTTATTGTTCTCATTACCACAATGATGACGATTATAATTTCGTCTATTGCCACGTCCACATTCATTGATACCTTTATGGTAATAATTTTGTCTTCTTTCAGACTTATTACAAATTGCTATCACATTCTCTTAAGGGAATGAGAATGGAGCCAACTCAATGGGACGAGTTTTCAATTCTTTGCCCACAATCGTACCTGAATTTGATCATGGCAAGACACAGAAATTTTACCACTTTGGGTGGTTATAATTTCTTGCAAACTCCATTAGAGTTAAAATCAAGATTTATTGTCTTTGCTTGTATTTAAAATCAAATTATAGAATGAAAGAGAAAAATACGGTAAAATACTTACCTTAATTAAATTCAGAATATAATCATGAAGGAAGTTCATGGAACAATTGACAGTCATTATGCTAAATCCCAAAGCTTCTACTCAATTGGTTAGAGTCTCGTACTGATAACGTGTTATGAAACAATAAAAGAAGAAGAATAGTATTGCAGAGAAAAGTTGGGAGAGAGAATTCTTATTGATTTGGGATGATTTACAATGGAATAGAACCCTCTATTTATAGGGAGAGGGTGACTTAGCCACCAAGTAATAAATCCTAGAATCTCTCTAGAATATAGATATTCACCTTAAATAGAATTCTATTTATAACACGTCATTCGTTGTGCACAAGAGTATTTTTTTTTATTCCTCCTCGGGAGCTTCCCACTTTGTCCTCCCGAGATGACTCGAACCCGAACCTAACTGGAAATGTACGATATTTATTACTTACTCTCTCTTGTCTGTCTCTTAGTAATCACTATATCAATATACCCAATCACGACTCTCCAAGTGGGTATTCTAATTGCTAAAATATCACAATTTATATTGTGGTATAACGAGTTCGAATCTTAATGATCTAGAAATTACAGTTTTCTAACTATGCTAAAAAAAAAAAAGACGAACATTCAACTTCTTGATCTCCAAACATCAAGTCAGTACACACATGTATATGTAGCAAGATTATCAAAAACTTTTACACTATGTTTCGAATAAGAGATCATAATTTAATTGATTTTGATTTTTATGAATAGATTATGATCATTTAGATGCTAATATTTAAAATCTAAAAGTTTGTCAGAACAATAATTTCTTTGCATCTCCAGATCTCTAATATGCCCTCCACTATATATGCCTTGGAACTCGTATAGTATAAACCACTTGTTTTTTTGATTTGCCAGCTCAAAGCCATCTACGCAATCAGTGGCGAAGCTAAAAAATTTTCCTAGGGTATTCAAATTTGAAAAAGTCGAAAAAATTTGCCGATAAAGGATGTTCAATATTTATTATACACCTCTAAAACTTAATATTTTACATATATACATAATTTAATTTTTTCAAGAAAGGTGGTCAAATTGACTATATGCATGATTTGCCTTATTCTTATTAATTCTTCGATTACAACTTTGCCTATTTATTTCGTTGGCATATGGCAATCAATTCACATCATTGTGTGGCTATTTTCAGTGTATCTGAACAAGAAAAAGAAAACTCTGCCTGAAATAAATGCTATGATGGTGAGCTTTGGGGTAATTGTAAAGTCATCTCTGTATGTCTTATAGGTCACGGGTTCAATTCATGGAATCAGACACTAATGCTTGCATTAGAATAGACTATCGCGGGATGCTTTGTACAAGTGAAGTAACCTAGACTGTATAGTACTTTGCAGTATTTACCGGACAAGAAAAACATGAAGAGAATAATAAAGAACAAATTACATCAGAGGAAGAAAAAAATACTAGGTGGTTTCTTTTCATCTACTTAAGTTTTGATGGACGGAGTTATCTCGATAATTGTACAGGTGAAAGCGGTTTGATACCAAGTAAATTATCCGAAATGCGTATCAATGATCCGAAAATATTATAAAAATAAAAGTAGAAAGAACTGAAAAAGAAAAGAAACCATCTACCTTATTGAATTTGTTGATGAGGAGTAACTAATGGACTCAAATTCCCTTGTTGCAAGAGAACCACTTTCTTTTTTGTATAACTATTCCATTGATCCGATTAATTCAGATTCGCATAGCATATAACCTATCAAAGAGGAACCACCTCAACTAAAGGAGAAGGAAGTGGAGAATTTCTACAAATAGGACAAGTGGGATGAAGCCTAAGCCAAGGGTCAATACACATGATATGAAAAAGATGGCCACAATTAGGCAATAGTCTAAGCATATCTTTATCTTTATAATCAGCCAAACAAATAGAACAGCCAGAAGAAGATGCAGTGTCACCTATTTTGTGAGCCTTAACTTGTGCATATAATAACTTTGGATAGGTCCGTATAGTATCTTCGTCAATACCTTGTTGAATAAGAATCATTCCATTTTCAACTGTCGTTATTGTTGTTGTTGTTATTGTTGTGGCAGAATTGTTGCGAGATCGCATTCGAATGTACAAATAAGAAGCATAGGTAATGACTATGAGGATAATAAGGATTCCAACAGAAAATATAAAGCCATAGCCAGAGTAATTTAATCTGTTTTCACCTAATTCTTCTGGAGTACCTTCACTTAGTTCACCACCTTCCATATATGGAAATGAAGATGTATTGTTTTCTTAAATAAATTGTGGAGAAAAGACGGGGTTACGTTTTTGAACTTTGGATGGTGGGGAAGATGAGTTTGAGAGAAAGAGAAAAGGAAATTATATTTATTAATGATAAAAGAGCTTTTGATGTCACGAAAGATCAAGCAACTTAAAGGGGATTACCATCCAAGGTTGGTGATGCATTTAAAATACCCCTTCATTTTATTTTTATTTAAAGGTCTTAGTTTCGGGTGTGAAAATGAAATTACCGGAGAGCAAGTGAAATTTTCCAGCGCAAATCCAAATAAGCGTGCCTCAAAACGGATACTAATTACCAAGTGAGGGAAAAAAACTTAAAGGGAATGATTTTTTTTTTTTCTTTTTGTGAAAATTTTCTTTTTCTTTATTTATTTGAAGGGATGGAAATTGATTGTGTGTTATGGGTGATTTTTTTTATTGGAGGGGGGAAATAAGTTGATCCCATTACTCAATGTTTGTCCCAAGATTGTGACATGGCTAGTTGGTGGCGTTTGATAAGTGTTGAAATATTAATTTTTATTTTTCAAATTTTTAAAAAAAGATTATCAAGCAAATAACATTAAAGAATTTTTTTTCAGTTTTTGCAAAAATTAAAAATACATCGAGAGTAATTTTTTAAGGTTTTCAGTTATTGCATAACTAAAAAAAAATCTCTAATGACATTTGGTTGAAATAAAATCAAATTTTAACTATTTTTGCCCGTTAAAAAATAAAAAATAAATTTAGGAAAAACTTTTTCACCTGCTTTTGAGACAAATGCTAGTCTATGATCTATCAATTTAGGAAGTTGACTCATTTAGTGTCAGTCAAAAGGAAAAAAAAAACTTTTTTTTTATTTATGTTTGAAATTAACCGGATGGTGGAAGGAAACTCGTGTAGAAAATTGGAGTTGGAGGAGTACTATGGTAGGTTAGAGTTGGGTTGAGATTTGAAGTTTACGAGTTCTTGTAATTCTCAAGTTTATATAAAATACTCTCTCTAATTTATTTTAATTGATTTTTTGGTTCTTTTTACACATATTAAGGAATTTACCTTTTAGCATTCATTAACAATAAAATTGATCATATTAACCTTAATTTGTTCACAGAAAATATAACGAATACTCATAAGCTCTTTACTTTAAGGGCAACTTTAAAAAAATTAATTAATTCTTTTTTAATATCTGAAAAAAACAAATATTGTGAATAACAAAAAAAACTAAAAAAAATCAATTAAAGTAGACTGGAAAGTAATAATTGAGTTCGCTGTCAAATATTTATAATAATACTTGTCTGGCAAAAGCTGCCTAATGACTCAGCTTTTGTGCTTTGTGTAGGTTGAATTACTTGTCATAATCTCTTGTAAGAATCTATTGTAATACAGGTGTGATAAGATTACATAAGTTTATTGATGCCAAAATTGAGATCGTAGACTTGCTCCTTTTCCAAAATATTCCCTTTTAAAATACACATAATTGGTCCTTTTTATAAATCCATTTGGCTAGAAAGGTTACTCCCTCGTGTTCACTTTAATTGATTTTTTAGTTATTTTTATATATATTAATAAATGCACCTTTTAGAATTAATTAACAATAAAATTGACCAAATTACTCTTAATTTATTCGTCGAAAATATAACAAATATTATTAGGTTCTTTACTCCAATGGCAGCTTTGAAAAAATAATTAATTCGTTCTTGATATTTGAAAAAATCAAATATTGTGGACCATAAAACAGACCAATAAATCAATTAAAGTACCGGAGGGAGTATCATTTATGATATCCTATTTAAAATTCGTATGAGTATTTCTTGGTGATCCAATAATAATGCATTTAATATAAATTTCTCTTCACTTATTCGTTTAAGAAAGGGTACGTAACTAACTTGATTGAAAATATAATTGTAGGTGAAACAGATAATGATAATGCTAGAAATCAAATTGCAAATCGTTGACTTTATGTCAACACTTGTGTCACGAACGTCATGGTTTTGAATAGAATAAAGTTTTTGGTTCATGTTAGTTGATTTAAAGACTTCGGAATTATGTTATTACCTTCTGTTGGTGAGCGGTAGCAAAGCCAATTCATGCCAATAAAATTTACTCCCTCTGTTCCAGTTTATGTGAACCTATTTCCTTTTTGGTCTGTACCAAAAAGAATGAACCCTTTCTAAATTTGGTAACAATTTAGCTTAAACTTACAACTCTACCCTTGATGAGAAGCTTTTATAACTGCACAAATAATCTGGGGCCCATTTGGACTTGTTTAGGACCACAAATTCCAAAAGTCTTCATTTTTCTTCTTAAACTCCGTGCCCAGTCAAACAGGTTCACATAAATTGGAACGGAGGGAGTACTTTTTTATACATAATTAATTATATAGAAATAGGGGTATATAAAAGAAACGGAAAAGGCCTAAAAATGCCACTCAACTTTCAAAAATGGTCTATCCATGCCATCCGTTAAAAAAATGCTCATTTCATGCCACTGCCATTACACATTTAGCCCATCCATGCCATTATTGACTAACGGCTCAATTTTTATTTTTTTAAATATTTTTAACACCCACATTTCCGCGTGTCCTGTTGTTATTGGTCCGAATTAACTCAAGCCCCACTTAATTTTAACCTTGGTTAGGTCCACCTACCCAAACCCGACCCGGTTAAAACATACCCAAATCAATAACCCAACCCAAACTCTTCATACCAAATCCCCTTCTCTCCGGTCGTCTTCCCCACTTAGTTCAAGGTGCTGGCAAAGAAGTAATTCGGAGAAGAAAGAAAAGAAGTTTCCGCCGCTATTATCGTCCTTAAACCAAGATGGAAAGCCAAATTTCTTCACGCGTGCGGTGAGAAAAGATGGAAGGTTAGAGTTGACAGAGGTGAAAATTGGTCGGCCCGAAACTCTCCTTGCTTCCGGCCAAGATGGACGGCTGAGATTACATCTCATTCGTGATGAAGAAGAAGAAACAGAAAAGGAAAACGAAGATTTCCCCCTGGACGATGAAGAAGAGGTGATTGAAACAATTTAAGAAAATGATGAAGAAATAGAAGAAGAAGAAGAAGAAGAAGAAGAAGAAGAAGAAGAAGAAGAAGAAGAAGAAGAAGAAGAAGAAGAAGAAGAAGAAGAAGAAGAAGAAGAAGAAGAGTGGAAGTTTCCGGTGACAAGCGGTGGCAGTGGAGATGGTGTTCAGAGATGTTACGGTGGTAATCACCATCATCGTCATAACAACCACTGCCATAATTTACATCTTGGGGAAGACGATTGGAGAGAAGGGGATTTGGTATGAAGGGTTTGGGTTGGGTTAATGATTCGGGTAAGTTTTAATCGGGTGGGTTTGGGTAGATGGACCTAATTAAGGTTAAAATTAAGTGGGGCATGGGTAACTCGGACCAATAACGACATGACACGTGGAATGTGGGTGTTATAAATATTAAAATAAAAATAAAAATTGAGTCGTTAGTCAATAATGGCATGGATGGGCCAAATGTGTAATGGCAGTGGGATGAAATGAGCATTTTTTTAACGGATGACATGGATAGACCATTTCTGAAAGTTGAGTGGCATTTTTAGGCCTTTTCCGTAAAAGAAATCGAAATCAAACCAATAATCCGAGTTAAACCGAAAAAACAAACTGATTATAGTTTGGTTTGATTTGGTTTGCTGTTAGGTAAAGAAATCCGACCGTAATTGGTTTGGTTTGGTTCTAACTAAAAAAAAACAAAACGAAATCAAACCAACCCGACGTTACATATAATCAAGTGTTGAAAAAAAAAATAGTGTAGTCCCACAAGTGGGCTCTGAGGAAGGTAGAGTGTACGTAGATCTTACCCCCGGCTTAAAAAGGCAGAGGTTGTTTCCGAAAATTTTTATACATAGATATATTTATTATAATATATTTTATAAATATTTCTTAAACTTTTTTATATTTTTTTAACATATTATTTCAAGCTTGGACTTAAAATTTTTGAATGGACAAATATATTTTATACCTCATAAACGTTAGTAACTCAAATAAAGCCAAAAGCAAAATCAAATCTATAATAATGCTAACAATAAAAATTTAATTCAATAATAGGAATCGCAATGATATTGGATATTTATTTCTTTAATTTTGCATTGGTTTAGACAGTGAAAATGCATAACTTATTTTTTTTTATAGTTTAGTCATATAATTAATATTTAGTACTTTTTAGTCATGCTAAAATACTTATATTCATTTTCATTATAGCTTATTAAGAAATATTTATTTTATGCGATTTTATTATCTTTATTTTTGCATATTTTAGTACAATATTGTGGACTCATCTCACATTATTTTGTGTTATTTTCTTAGGTATCATCTCATATAGTTTTATCCTACTAGGAACAAAAAATATTTGGAGCACAAGTTATATGTTTTGTGCTATGAAGATTTTACCGAAAAAAATACAAAAAACCCGAGAAAAATCGAGATTGAAAATTTTGATTTTTGTTGATTTGGTTTCGTTTATAGATATAAAAATTCGACACAATTGGTTTGGTTTGGTAATTGAAAAATCCAAACCAACTTGACTTATGTACTCTGTTACATAAAAATGCGTTCTCTCTAAACAATTTAAGCATTAATTTAATATGATACTAGAGCAAATTGAGATTGAAGTACAACAACAACAACAACAACAACAACAACAAAAGTTATTGTAATCCCACAAGTGGATACGAGGAAGGTAATGTGTACGCAAACCTTATCACTACCTTGTGAAGGTAGAGGCTGCTTCCAGATTGTGTGAGCTAAGATTATTTGATAAGACTTGAACTTATACCAGAAGTACTAGTAATATTCTTGTATTGGGTCAATTAATTTTTTGGCTCTTTACAAACTTGATTTAAATTTTATGACCCTACCTCTGTTTTTACACATGAGAGATTTACTTTTACACGTAAGAGATCAGTCTTTTACACATAAGAGATCTAAAAAGATCACTTTCTTAAATTCAAAATTGTAAAAGGGCATGATGTACAAATAGCACCATATAAATATAATAAAAACCTGGTGTGTCGAAGATATAATTAATTTTATAAAATAATGATCTCTCTAGTTTTCCTTAGATGAGATGATTACTGTATTCAACAACAATCAAAGAAATAAAATGGTCACTCGCTAAAGTAAACGTTACTATTCTACAAATTATGTATACTAAAATTGTCCAAAACACAAAATACTTGGGATTTCAACTCTTATTATGGAGATTAAAAGAAGAAAAAATAGAGGAAATTGCAGAGAAGAAGAATGCTATCAGAAGAAGAGTGGCAGCTGCTCCAGAGGTAATTCCATAACCTGTTGTTGCTCCAGTGGCTAGTAGGTGGGAAGAGACCTGCCCCCAAAAAACAAAATTACAAAATAAAAGTCTAGCCCGGCATTATCTGTAAAGTTTATGTTATATGCACTGACAATTTGAAGAATTGTTATTATCTGGTTAAGTTTATATACCTCTTCATATCAAATTCTATATACTTTGATGTGACGTACTCTCAAACTAACATAAAAATATTTCTTGATATATTTTCATTCATCATTAATCATACAATATACAAGTCATTAAAATATCAAACTTCATACCCACTCAAATAATGTTAGTGCAGTACTGTAATGTTTTATGAAGATACAAAAGATTTTATTTCATATTATTAATTTCAATATTGTTCATATATTCGAGTTTCTAAAAAGATCAAAGTATATAGACGTACCTTATCACCATAAAATTCAAAGTGAGCCAAGACATCTCCACAAATGTTATGGCCAGAGATCAAATGAAATATTGTCAAGGCAGTTTGTAGGAATGTGTACACTAATCCAATCACAATTGCAGAGAATGTGTAACTGCAAATTTAATTTACAACCACCAAAAAATTCAACGAGAATTATTCTTGTTTCGATGAAGTTTTGTATACACATAAATAAACAAAAGAAAAAGGCCACATGATATGCTCAGCTCCTGCTATGCACGCGGTCCTAGAAGATTTAGACCATATGGAGTCCATTGTTGCACGTAATATTTTACTTTGTATTTATGCAGTGGCTATTTTGACTGCTTGAACCCGTGACCGCTTGGTTTTGTATATATAGATAAAGGTCATTAGTTAACAAAACTTACCGATAAGCAGAAATTTGATTAAAATCTTCAGTTGTGGCGAGGACGATGAGTGATATGAGTAGGAAAACAAATGTGAGGATTCTTGCAATTAACATAAACAACGGTTTAATCGCCATGGATGATAGTGGTTTGTGAATCTCAAAACTTACTCTAAATTAAACAAGATTTTTTTTTTCTTTATATAGGGTTTCTTGTATCTACTGGTCAAAACAACAAATCTTACCTTCCAACTTGTTGTTTTACCAGATCAAAGTAAACAACGTAAGCTTCTAGTATCATAATTACTTGTGTGACAAAATATTGTTTGATCAGATCAAGAACACAAAAAATAGATGTTCTTTTTTTGTTAGATGAATGGCAGGTTTTCGTTCCTTTCATGGTTTAGTACAGATTGTAAATTGCTAAGACTATTAATCCTCCAGGAGTATTTGATCGACTCTTTCTCAAGGCAGTCATCAGAGATTTATTTAGCAGAAAGGCTAAGAACTAGTCGTCCTGTTTCAATAGGTTGGGCTTAAGTTTATCTACGTAAATGATATTTTGGTAAGCTTATAAGCTGTCAGCGCATTACATGAACAATAAAAATGCCTAAGAGGGTGTTTGGCTAAGCTTATAAGTTGGTCAAACTAGAACCAAGCGCTAACTGGAACTCTTTCTTCATTTCACTTTTGTCATTGCCTTATCTCATTTATCCTTCTCCTGGTAGAGATACTTTTTAACTTTATATTTGTCTGTAAATAGCTTTAAGGGCATTTATGTCTCATTATAGTTTAAAAACAATTATATATATATATATATATATATATATATATATATATATATATATATATATATATATAGGATTACAAACTTTTACTATCAATTGCTCAAGTGTTACAACAATGATGGGATCCCTTTCCCTGTTTAGGCTAACTTTTTATGGTTTTACTCTCTTACCAGTAACGTATGTGTGACAATCCAAAGGGTCATCACCTATTTCCTCATCCATTCCGTGCTTTCGAGGCCTTAAAACCTCATTTTTACTTGCCTCGATTTGCGTGCGCAGTCCGGGCGTAGTCGGAAAGCTTTTATGTTGAAATATGTGAATTCCGTGAAAAATTTGAAGAATTTTGATATTAATATGATTATAGTTGACTTTGGTCAACATTTTTGGTAAACGGACCCGGACCCGAGATTGGACGGTCCTGGAAGGTCCGTAGAAAAATATGGGACTCGGGCATGTGCCCGGAGTCGAATTCCGAGGTCTAGAGCCCGAGAAATGAATTTTTTTGTGAAATTGTTTTTCTGAAATTATTAAGGAAAATGGAAATGAAAATTGATTAAAAGACTGTGGTATCAGGCTCGTATTTTGGTTCCGATACCCGGCACAAGTCTTATATATTGTTTAAGCATTTTCTGTGAAGTTTGGTCGAAATCGGACGTCGTTTGACGTGTTTCGTACCTAAATATCTAAAGTTTGAAGTTTATGATGTTTGAAAGGAAAATGATGATTTTGAGGCTTGATCCAATGATTTTGAGGTTATTTTGGCGATTTGATCGCTCGAGTAAGTTCGTTAGATGTTATTAAGTTAGGGTGTCCGATTGGTTAGGAGCCCCGAGGGCTCGGGAGTGTTTTCGGAGGTGTTCGGGGTGGTTTTGGACTTAGGATGATATCAGATTTTCTACAATTTTTACACAGGGATTTCCTT
>NW_017671662.1:150003-158419 GCF_001879085.1 Nicotiana attenuata
TTTTATGTTAAAGTTTGTCGAAATGGACATCGTTTTGACGTGTTTTACAGACTATGAGTTCTAAAGCTTTGAAAGGTTTATGAAGTTTGAAGAGATCAGTGCGTTTTGAGGCTTGATTCATGATTTTGATGTATTTTGGCGATTGATCGCACGAGCAAGTCCGTAGGATAGTTTTTGAGGTTGTATGGCACTTGGTTTGTTTACGAGCCCGAGGCTCGGGTGAGTTTTGGATAGGTGTCGAGTTGCATTTTTGAACTTTGAAAAAAATTGCAGATCAGGTCTGGTATTCTCGCATTTGCGAAAGATTCCTCGCAAATGCGAGACTCGCATTTGCGAGTTCCCCATCGCAAAATGCGAGATGGAAGGGTTTCAGCTTGGGTCGCAAATGCGACGCCACGGTTCGCAAATGCGATATGGCCATGATCGCAAATGCGATCGGATGTTCGCAAATGCGAACCTAGTCCACCAGACCTGAGTTCGCAAATGCGATCCCTGTGGTCGCAATTCCCAAGCCTGTGATGTTCGCAAATGCGAACTTACCTTCGCATTTCCCATATCCGAGGCCCAGCAAATTTTATACCTTGTCGAATTTTCACCACTTTTCACCATTCTTTCAAAACCCAAACACCATAGGCGAATTTTCAAGAGCAAACTTCATCCCAAATCACTTGTAAGTTGATTTTTACTCAATTCTTTCCATCTTTAGCATCATTAAGCATGTTTTCCACTTGAAATCAAAGATTTTCATGGGTGAAGTTGGGATTTTTGGGTAGAACCTAGGTTTTCTATAAATTGGGGAGTTGGACCTCGATTTGAGGTCCGATTTCAAAACAAATTATATATTTGAATTCGTGGGGGAATGGGTAAACGGGTTTTGGTTCGAACCTCGGGTTTTGACCATGTGGGCCCGGGGGCAATTTTGAAATTTTTAGGAAAAACTTGGGAAACTCATTTTATGCATTCAAATTGATTCATATAGTGTTTATTAAAGTAATTGAGCAATTTGTGATTAGATTAGAGCGAATTGGAGGTGGAACCGCGAGGTAAAGCGATAGTTGAGGATTAAGTGGATTTCAAGGCTTTGAGGTAAGTGTTTGGTTTAACCCTAGCTTGAGGGAATAAGAGTTGAATCTTGTTGTTAATTGCTATGTGATCGAGTACGATGTATACGCATGGTGGCGAGTATCTATACATTGGTGTCTAGCATGACCGTGAGTCCTTATAATGTGATTATCATGATTTGGTTTCGAACTCCGTGTTTATTGGAGGATTTCTAGCTGTTGTGAATAACATGTGAACGGTAATATGATCACTTGATTCCTGGGAGCATTGGATCGAATTGTGATACGAATATTGAAAGTATACGAAAAGACTTGATTCTTTGGAGCGTTGGCTCAAAATAGTAAAGTGAATTAAAAGATAAGGAAAGTAAGAAAGAGAAAGCGTTGTTGATTATTCCCTTGCCGGGATGTTTGGTTGCATTTGTTGAATTCATTCCCTTGTCGGGATGTTTGTCAAATATTTGCTTATTTTTATGCCCCTTTATTGTGACTGTTGTTTGGGGGAGTCGGGCTGTTAAATGATATTGAGGATCGGGTTGCGCGCCGCAACAATGATATTGAGGATCGGGTTCACGCCGCAACAATAAAATGTGAGGATCGGGTTGCGCGCCGCAACAATGGTACATGATAAATGATATGGGTCGGGTTGCACGCCGCAACAGTGGTATTGGTGGAGCGGGTTGCACGCCGCAACAATAGTAATTATGGAGCGGGTTGCACGCCGCAACAGTTATTGAGGCTATGTGTTTGTATTTGAGTATTGATTCTTTATTCTTTGTGAACCTACGCTGTTTTTTTTTTTTAGTTGTTACTCTGGATTGTTGTTAATATTGTATCCCCCCCTTAGCATGTTTCCCCTCCCATGTTGTTAATTGCCTTGTATTCGATTTCCGCTGTATATTTATGACTGCACAGGTTTATGTGGTGTCCGGTCTAGCCTCGTCACTACTTCGACGGGGTTAGGCTAGACACTTACCAGCACATGGGGTCGGTTGTGCTGATGCTACACTTCTGTGCATTTTTGCACAGGTCCAGGTTTTGAGGAGCAGCAGCAGCAGTAGTTCGGAAGCAGGCGATTCATATTCACGAGACTGAGGTAGCCTTGCAGGCGTCCGCAGGCCCGGCGTCTCTTCTCATTGTTTCCTTTTAGACTGTTGCCTCCTTGTTTCGAGACAGATAGCTGTTATATCTCTTTCAGATCTTTGTATTTAGTTTACTCTTAGTGGTTCGTGAGTAATGTGACACCAAATCTTGGGTAGAGGTTGTTTTTGACAATTCCGCGTTTTAAATTCATCATTTTAAGACAGACTTCCGCTATTGTTCTTATTAGACTTTATGTTCTATTTTGATGTTATAAACTGTTAAAGATAATTGCTAGTGATGGAAAGGTAATTAAGTTGGCTTGCCTAGCTACCACGAGTAGACGCCATCACGACTCTGATGGTGGGAAATCCGGGTCGTGATAGTATGTTTATTATTTGCTCATTTTGTGCTATACTGCTCTAGAGCACATCGTTCTTTTGCAACTCAAAAAGCCAGTCCTCCGTGTTATAACTTTGAACCAGAGAACTGGTGATCTGGTGTCATCAAGATCCAGCTATCGTCACCATCCATCTCGGTTCTAGTATAACGACCCCCCGGGTGCAAGCAGGCATGCCAATTCATAAGTAAGAAAATACATGTAAAAGACTTTCATCACAAGTTGTTTCCTCAGGCAGGTTCACGTTCATTTTCACATTCGGACTTGAAATTAAAAAGGATAGAAGTAATTATAAGATGCTAGGTGTTCGATTGAATAAAACAACTAACAAATTGCGAAAACATGTAAACACACTTGCAATTGTCAAGCAGTAAAATTCTGCTTATAGTGTTAGTTTGCATAATAAAGTTCCCAACTCCTTTACTAGTAATCTACCTCCTACCACAGATAAGCAATATTCCTGACAATGTCATGGTTTTTACCAGGGGAGAGTAGGCCCTGTTAATTTCTTGAAGCATACCGAATTACTGTTGTGCACATTGGACTCTCTGTGCACCTCCAGGCATATCATCATCCTCATCGTATGCCTCTTGGGCTGCTTGCTGCTTCCTTCGCATCTCCTCCTCGATGTTCACATCATGCAAAGTAGTCTCCTCACATTCATCCAATTCCATTTCAGACACTTCCAATTTGGGTTTTGGCGGCAGCACCGCTTCAAGGTTCTTGCACTGCTCTGGGGTTAATGACTCGGGGAAATCAACAGTGAAATGAATGTACAGTTTCCCTCTCATAAAAGGCCTTTGGTACATTGGCATTCCTTCATCGTTGATAGCCTTAAACTGATCTGCAACCAATAAAAATTGTGATCAGTATCCACAAGATATTTTCAGAACCACAGCCTATCCATCAGAAATCAAAAAGTGAACCACAACCAAATTTAGCCAAGGGCAGGAGACAGACAGAGCATAAACACACACATGCACACGTGTGCAGAGAATGAGAGAAAGGCTTAAATAAACATGACAACATGAATCTAAATAGTTGCATAAGAACCTGAGAAGAAAAGGTTCCTATATTTGCCATTACCACCCTCAGCAAATATTTGAGGGGATTAACTGATGAAGCAGCCTATTATGGGAAACTCCAAGTGCATTACACATGATTTTTTTGACAGTCATTAGGGGTTATCGGGCCTACCAGGCTTGACAACTTCGCCAGGTTGGGACTTGATCAGCAGCTGTCTGTTGTCTAGGTGAGTCAAGATGAACTGGAAACCACATAGGGCCTCAGTCAAGGTCAATGTGTGCTCAACAAAAAGATCATCTCCCTTTCGCTTGAACTTAGGATGTTCCTTCTGTTGCAAGATGAAAACTATGTCTCCAGTAATAGTTTCCGGCTGCAAAAGCACAAATCAAGGAAATCATGTCAAGATTCAGTTATTATAAGCAAATTATTTCAAAAATGTGACTGCATTTCTTACTGCTTCGTCTGCCTCGCCTGGGAATGTTATCTTCTGCCCATTCTGCATACCCTTCTCCACGTGAACTTCCAACACCTTCTTCTCCTGCACAACCTTCTCTCCCTTACACTGTGGGCACCTATCTTTGTCATTAATTGTCTCACCAGTACCCTTACACTCATTGCAAGGGTGCTGCATCTGCTGGATCATGGATGGACCAAGCTGTCTAATAGAAACTTTCATCCCAGACCCTTGACAGCCAGAACACTTCATTGAAGCACCTGACTTAGACCCTTTACTGGAAATGACAATATAGCACCATCATGAATGAAAGAAATCGTTACATAGTGAAAAATACTCACCCCTGACACACACTACAATGACTACATAAATAAATGAAAAATGAAGTTGAAATATAACTAATCAAGCTATACACTCACCCCTTGCACTTTGCGCACAATACATTGCGAGATAGTGAAAGCTTCTTTGACGTCCCATTGTAAACATCCTCCAACGAAACCTTGAGAGGGTGGACAACATCCTCTCCTCTTCTTTGTCTTCTACCTCTGCTGCTTCCACCACCTGAACATCAGAAAAATTTAAGACAAACTAATTGCACAAACGTGAAAACATAAAAAAGTAAATTCAACTTCAACATATGCAGCAAACATACCACCAAAGGGACTTCCCCCGCCAAAGAATGATTGGAATATGTCAAATGGGTCGTGTCCACCACCTCCACCACCCATTCCTTCCTTGAGAGCGTCCTCACCATACTGATCATATATCTCACGCTTCTCCGGGTCACTTAAAACCTCATAAGCTTGGGCAAGCTCTTTAAACTGAAAGAATCAAAGAACCCAAATAATTCATCAACTAACAATAAGAACCTAATAAGCTCAGGCAAGAGAACCAAAGGACGAAACTGATTCACCGAGATATCTCGGCTACATACAAAATATAGTCAAAACAAAACAGTAATTGCAGTTGACAATGTAACAAAACACACACATTGTGGCTAATTTAAAAGGCATGCAGCCCAATTAATCACAAATTAATTTTTTAATAATCGTAGTGATCGGGCCAGCTTGAGCCAACCTAGACTAATTTCCAGGGGTACCTGTTACCTCCAACCAGCGGAAGAAACCACCAAATATTTTTGCCTACCGCTGGGATTTGAACCTCAAACCTCATGGTTTCCATTCCACCGCATTGACCACTAGGTCACACCCTTAGACACGGCAATTAATCAAAAACTATTACACCTAAAAAAATATGTCATATTAAGCGCAATACGTCTATTATAGTTCAGATAAATCTGAGGGTATAATTACACAACCACTAAACATTATCAAGTTGATCTACGTCAACTAAGTACAAATAATATAACGAATAAAAATTGACAGATTACAGATCTAAATCAATTCATACACCAATCTGTACACAAAGGTAGAAGCAATTGCTGAAATAGGTAACCAATAAATAGAAACCCTAGAACAGAAACAGTAAAATTACCTTTTCAGGATCACCTCCCTTGTCGGGATGGTTTTTAATGGCGGCTTTACGATAAGCCTTTTTGAGATCATCCTGAGAAGCACTCTTCGGAACTCCTAAGATCTCATAATACTTTGTATTATCGCTCTTCTTCGGTGCCCTTCCAAACATCTTCTTCTTCGATCGCTTTTACTAAGTCAAAATTTGATCTACAAAACCAAAAACACGAATAGATCTACAAAATTAACGTCAAAATTCATTACAAATTACGAAATAAAATCAAACTATAAAATCAATTAATCAATTAATGTTATAATCATCGATCGATGAGTACGTACCGATGGAAAGTAGTGGCGAGAAAGGACGGAGGGGGCGTCTTGACTTTCAGGTGAGTCGGGGGAATGGAGAAAAAGAGTAAGAGGAGTAGCTTCGTGTGTGGGATCCGTGGTTTTATTGGAGCTAGGGAATTGAACGGCCTTGATTCCTTGGGAGTTAGAACATTCTAGAATCTCCTAATTTCAAAAATTAGACTTTGTTTTAAGGGAAAAAATCAAATTTGTCCATTTACTTTAGTAAATTGTCCACGTTTATCCTAATTGTACTATCATACATCTTTACCGTTAAACAAAAATACCCTTAACCCTAGCGGATGTCCACTCTGGCGAGGGACCCCCTCAATTAACAATGCCACGTAATTAATTCTAGGGAAAAGGGTCAAAAATAGCTTTCTACTATGTGAAAAGGATAATTTATATCCTCCATTATATTTTCGGTCCACAAGTACCCCGATGTTACATAATTAGTGCAAAAATATCCCTCCACCGTTAGAACCCTCCATTATGGTGAGTAATATTACATGTGGCCTGACATGTCAATGAGGTAGATGCCACTTGGCATGCCACGTCACTGGCCAGGCCCACCTTCTCCCTTCCATCTTATTCTTTTTTCACTACCACCTCCCCCTTCACTCAACCACTGCCGCTACACTTGGAGTCCCTAGCAATTGCAGTTGCAACACATAGGCTAGCGTTTGAGCGGGGTAAATTTCACAAATGGTCATATAACTATGATTTTTTTTCACCAAAGTCATATGACTTTGTTTTCTCACACAAAAATCATATAACTATGACTTTTTTTTTCATCAAAGTCACATAACTATGTTTTCTCACACAAAAATCATAAAACTTTTACTAACTCACACAAAAATTATAGTGAACGAAAAATATAATTTTTTAGTAGTATTTTCTTATTTTGTGGTTTTTTATTTTTTATTTCAGTCTAATAAATAACAATTCAATTAAAATAGGAATGACTCAACCCGGCCTGGCCACCCAATACTCATATATAGAAATTAAAATAATATTAAAAGTTAATAGTAAATCCGTCAAAAGATGATACTGCTGTCTTTTATTTTTCTTTTCAAAAGTTTTATTCAAATTGATAGCATTTTTATTTCAAGTGCTCTCTAATTATACCTTTCATTTCTTTATTTTTTTATTAGAATCTCATGCATTCCGAATTAAATTTTTTATGGGTGAAGAGTTCTTTTTAATATTATTTTAACTTACGTATATGGGTATTGGTCAGGCTGGGTTGGGTCATTCCTATTTTAAGAGAAAAATATAAAATTAAGAAAGAATTACAGCCTATGTCACTTGGCCTAACAGCCCAACCGAAAATGGCCCATTTTTAAAGCTCTTACCCTATTTAGCCCATGTTGTACATAACTTGAAAGGAATTTTTCAGCCTTTAGCCCACTATTATAGACATACTTTTAGGGTTTTTATTATTTTCTTCTTTCTTCATTCTCTTCTCTCTCACCGCCTCTCACTTCTTTCTTTCTAACCCACATAGATCCCTCATCCTCTCTTAACCTAGCCCCCGTTATTCCCCCTCCTCTAGCCCCCCACGCAGTTCTGCCATTAATGGCTCAAAGAAGGCTCGGGCTCCTACTCCGTCGTCCATAGTGGCAAGCAGAAATATATTGAAGATTTTGAAAGAAACATGAAAATACACACAGATCTAAAAATAAATAGCTCTCAAACTTGATTTGCACCAAAAAATAACCACTAATGTTGGAAGATTTTGAAGTTTGGAGTTCTGGTCATTATTATTATGACCTTGAAGTCTCGAATCTGAAATTGGGTTTGGATAAAAATCATAACTATGTAGCAGTTTGTATCAACACTGTATACTAGTGTATAATTGTGTATATGGATATACAAACACCTCTTATACACTATTATACATGTTTATACAAGTTATACAGTATTGTATAATTGTGTATAAATGTGTATATTTGTGTATAATATTGTATAATTATATATTTTTTCAATTTATAAGGATGTATATACATTGTTAGTGTGTAAGAGGCCTCTACAGAAGTTTGACACTTCCTTCTCTTCTTCTTTTTCGTGTAATGTGTTGTATGAGTGTTGGAGGGATTCTACAATTCATTTAGCAAAGTTTTTATTTTTCTTTTATCCTGTTGGATTGCTTCAGCAATTGCACATAAAAGTGTTTGAATGATTTTTGAGTTGCGTTGTGGCTGATTTGCATTTTTTTATCAAATGCTTAATAATCAAAGGAAATCAACAGAATGAAAACAACTGGTTGTATACAGAGGGAGCAAAATAAGCTGTCTTTCGGAAATTAGCCTATTATTTTTTGGGCTATAGATTTGCAAAGTGGTATCTAGGCTATTATGTTGCAAGTCAAGTGTGTGAGTTGTATTTATGTGAAATTATCCCTTAAATTAACCAGCCGACCAAATATATATATATATATATATATATATATATATATATATATATATATATATATATGTGTGTGTGTGTGTGTGTGTATTATATACATATAACATACACATATTATATATATATATATATATATATATATATATATATATATATATATATTTTT
>NW_017671662.1:158439-176099 GCF_001879085.1 Nicotiana attenuata
TATATATAAATATTTTATCGGCTATTATTTTTAGGAGCGGCTAAAAATATACTCATATTTCTTCTATTTTAGTTGGGTAATTATTTATTAGACTGAAAATAAAATTAAAAAAAATAAGAAAATACTATTAGAGAATTTATTTTCAGACCACTATAATTTTTGTGTGAGTTAGTGAAAGTTTTATGATTTTTGTGTGAGAAAATAAAGTTATATGTCTTTGGTGAAAAAAAAGTCATAGTTATATGATTTTTGGGTAGAAAATAAAGTTATATGACTTTGATAATAAAAAATTATAGTTATATGACCATTTGTGAAATTTACCCCATTTGAATTTATTATAGAGCTTAAGACCTCATAAGTAATGTCCCTAAAGTCTAGCGATTCAGTGGAGGTAGTGGAAAAACTAAAAATAGTTCTTTCCCTTAAGGCAAGTCTTTGAACACATCTCTCCAAAGTGAGAAACTGAGCTTCTTCAGTGGTGGCTATTGTAAACGCCATAAGAGTTCAAATAAGATTGAAAGTGTAACCCAGTAACTAGTAATGAGATTCAAGACTTTACAGACTGCATGCAGTGTTTGAACTTATGTGAATTACCTTGGAAGGGGGAATATTATACATGGTCTAATAAATAACAAGGTGTAAATAGAGTTTTCAGCAGGACTGATAGAGTTATTGGAAATGATAAATGGATGAATACTTTTGGACATATGGAGGTGAATTATAAAATGCCTTTTATCTCAGATCATGCTCTCATGATGATCACTCTGAGGAAAGCTGAATCCAGTGGCAAGATTCCATTTAAGTTCTTTAATGTTTGGGCTGATCATGAAGACTTCTTATCAGTGGTTGATGGAGTTTGGCAGACACAACTGCATTCAGATGCCATGAAAGATACCTGGTGCAAGCTGAAGATTCTTAGATCTGAATTGAAGCAACTTAATAACAATGAGTTCGGAGGAGTAACAACTAAGATAGAGCATATCAGAAACATGCTTCTGGATACCCAAGAGCAGCTGAACAGAGGCTATACTAATGTAGTTGCATTAGAGGAAAAAAGATTACTTGAAGAGCTGGATAGATGATCACTAATAGAGGAAAACATCCTTCAACAGAAATCCAGAGCTAAGTGGATAAAGCTTGGTGATTCTAACACCAAATACTTCTCAACTGTAATAAAGGAGAGGAGTCATAAAAAAGTTATTGCAGAGCTTACTAATGCCTTTGGGGATAGACTCATTGACCAAAAGCAGATCCAGGATGAAATAATTGCCTTCTATAAATCTCTTATGGGATCAGATCAATTCATTTGCCTGCAGTCAATAAAGAGATAATAAAACTGGGATATGTCCTCACACACTCTCAGCAGGTGAGCCTTTATGGTGAAGTCACTGAACAAGAAATATTTGAAGCATTAAGTGCAATTGGAGATGATAAAGCACCAAGAGTTGATGGCTACAATGCATTATTTTTCAAAAGAACTTGGACATCGATCAGACCAGAAGTGTGTCATGTAGTGAAGGATTTCTTTCATACGAGCAAGCTATTTAAAGCAATCAATTGCACAGCCATCACCTTGATTCCTAAGGTTCCCCATCCTACACATATCAACGAGTATAGACCTATAGCTTGCTGCACTGTTCTGTACAAATTAATTGCCAAAATTCTTGCAAACAAACTACAAAAAGTTATTGCTTCAGTTATGTCAGACACCCAAGTTGGTTTCATTCCTGACAGGAAAGTAGCAGATAATGTCCTACTGGCCCATGAGTTAGTTAAGGCTTACTCAAGGAAGAATATTTCTTCAAGATGCCTCATTAAAGTGGACATACAGAAAGCCTATGATACAGTTGACTGAAGGTACTTGCACCAAGTATTAGAATGTCTGAGATTTACACTTCATTTACCAACTGGATCATAGAGTGTGTATCAACAGTGAACTATACCATTCTCATCAATGGAGAGACAACTAAGCCATTTGATGCTGCTAGAGGGCTTAGGCAGAGAGATCCTATGTCTCCATTTTTCTTTTCCATAACAATGGAGTATCTGAGTAGGAATCTGAAGACACTCAAGCATGAGAAAACCTTTCACTATCATCCTATGTGCTCTAGATTGGACCTTACTTATTTGAGATTTGTTGATGATCTTCTTCATTTCACAAGAAGGGATACTACTTCTGTTGTCCTATTGCATAAGCACCTTTTTAGAAGCCTCTGGCCTTAAAGCAAATCTAGCCAAAAGCTCAATATATTATGGAGGAGTTAACAATGAACTGAAGCATGAGATCCAACAAGCCTTAGGGTACAGTCAATGAGTGTTGCCCTTCAAATATCTGGGCATACCCCTAGATACTAAGAAGCTATCAGTACTGCAGTGGCAACCCCTTATTGTCGAAATTGTAAGCAGGATTTCTTCATGGACAGTAAAGAAAGTATCTTATGCAGGAAGATATAGTTAGTCCGAACAGCTATCTTTGGTATCCAATCCTATTGGGCTCAAATTTTTATTATACCGGCTAAAGTCATCAAAGCAATTGAAGCACACTATAGAAGCTACATATGGTCTGGGGTGAATACAATAACCAAAAAGGCTTTGGTGGCATGGGATAGGATGTGCTCACCAAAAGCTGCTGGAGGATTGAACTTGATTAACTTGGCTATGTGGAACAAAGCTATTATCACTAAAACCTGCTGGGAGTTGGCCAAAAAAAAAGGATAAGTTATGGATCTATAGCTACTATATCAAAGAGCAGGAATTTATGGATATGGGAGTACCAAAGCAAGCCTGTTGGATGGTTCTAAAGGTGTTTGAGGCAAGGGACAGATTGCACCTTATAAACAATTTGTCACAAGGCACAGTCACAAAGCAAGTGTACCTACAGCTACTAGGTATATTACCAAAAGTTCCATAGAAAGGATTGATGTATCAAAACCAGGCAACACCAAAAGCCATCTTCACCATGTGGCTTCAGGTGCAGGGGAGATACTAACAGCTGATAGACTGAAGAAATGGGAATGCATATTGAAGACACCTGTTGTTTCTGCCAACAAAAACCATAGACACGAGATCATTTGTTTGTAGAATGTGAATATGGTAAATGCCTATGGCACAGGTTCATGCACTGGTTGCACATTCAGTATCCTCCTACAGACTTATGGGCAACAAATCATCAATGGATAGTTATGAAAACCAAGAGCAGATCTCAGCTGGCAAGAGTACTTAAGCTAGTCTACGCAGAGTATATTCATGCACTGTAGATTGAAAGAAATTCTCTGATCTTTGAGAAGAAAACAATTGCATGGGAGGTCATAGCTAAAAGAGTGGCTTGCATATGTAACTTCAGAAGCTGAAGGATATACGCGAGTGTTGCTTAGCACTTGTAAATATTAGTGCGGTATAGAATGTAGAGTGTCTTATCTTGTAAAGTAGACTGAGATGGTCTACTCAGATTTGTAAATGTTACATTGGTGATTAATGCAAACAGTTTAATTACCAAAAAAGATTGGAAGTGTGTTGATACCCAATTTTTCCCTATGATATATTTTTAAAAAAAATGCATATATACCTCCAAAACCATACATTAGCATCAATTAATATTTTTCCATCATTTCTGTATTTTTTAAGGGTTTTAATTAATTACTCCAGTATTTTATTTATGCAAACATTTACTAATTACACCAAAAAAAATTTTATAATAATTTTGTGGTTTAATTTTATCATTTACATTTGCACTAAATTTTAATTATTGCATAAATATCCACATTTTATATTTTTTGGTTACAATTGCAATAACTTTGCAATTATAGCCCATGCATGCATTATTACATTATTTTACCAGAAAATAGCTCATTGTATCGAGTAATTATTTTAAAACATTTCTATGCATGAAAATTATTTTTTATAATCCGTCAATTATTTTATAAAATATTTTTTTTACCAATTATTTGGGTATTTAACAAATAGCCCTTTTTATTTCAGACTTAACCCTTTAAAACCAGCCCAAAACCCCCTTAATATTAACCAAAAAGCCAGCCCAAACCCCCTTAGGCCCAATCTGCATACACCCGACCCAATAGCCCAGTTTAATCGTGGCCGTTGATCATTTTGATCAACGGTCCACAATTAAACCTACCTTAATTAACCCCCTAACCTACCATAACCCCCTCATTCTCTCCAGTTTCGCCGTTACCAATTCCCTCACCCCTCCCAACTCTCTCTCAACTCACCCTAACCCTAATCGCCATCACTGGCGAGAACCTCCGTCCTATGATGTTTATGTGCATTCTCCGACCACCCCTGGTCTCCTATTCTCCATGGCTCTTCGATTTCATGAGTCCTTGAGAAGATCTCAAGGAAATCCAACCTGTTCTAGTTTGAAACTTGTTCACCGGCCTGTCTCAGGCCACTTTTCGTTTGTAAGTAAGGATTTCCTCTTATTTTTATTACGAATCCATGGATTTTTGACCGATTCTCTTCACCTCTACTATTTTCTGAAAACCCTAGTTCGATACCATCGATTCTTCTCAGGTCTTCATAGATCTGAGGAGATTCGAGTATTATTAAGTGTTTCCCTTTAATAATCCCTTGTTTTAACTAACTATTTCAATTTTAATCACTCTTTCTAAAAACTAGGGTTCATCCCAGATTTTTTTTCTTCAAAAGATTTTCCTAACTTCTCAGTGTTTAACTAATTGTTTCTTCATCATCTTGACTCATTTTCGCATGAATGTTCAAACCCTAGATGTTTCTAGTGGTTATATTGACTTCTTCTTCTTTCGTTATTATGGTAATTTCTGGGAATCAGTTGTGCTAACAGGCTCTATTTAGGGATTCAAATGTTTTCCCTGTTAAATCCAGTTTTCTTTGGGATTTTTGCCCTAATTAATCTCTATTTATGGTTTGAACCCGCTTTTCTTGTTGAATCCTGTATTTCTGCGAGGTTTTACTTAGATTAATTCTATTTAGAGAATCTAAGTAATTCTTTCCCTTAAAATCAGTATTTTTTGAAGATTTTACTGATTATTTCCTATTATTTTGCCCTGTTAAAATATGTGTGCATAGATTTTATTTGTTTCCTTATTTGTGACTTTAATTGATCACACTTGCCTTAATTAGTCATCCGTATGGTTTTGGGATTTTTTACTGACTCCCTATTTGGTATGATTTAGATTATTTGCCCTAGTTAAACTCCCCCCCTGTTGTGACCGTTAAGTGATTACCCCCAATTAAGGGGTCTATTCCGGACTCCCTCATGGAAATTGATTTTGTGATTATTTGATTGCCCTTAATTGATTGAATTCCGATTCTCTTTACCTTATTTGTTATACTCCCTAAGTTCTATATATACACTCTTGTTCTACCTCTCAAGGACGCGAACTAAGTTCAGAATACACACATACAACACACTTAAACTCTCTCTTCTTTCTCTGTTACTTGTGCTAACTGTTGGTCTAGCCGGCTGAAAGCCAAGGCTAGACAGTGGAATTACACTTGTTTTACATTCTGCACTTTGCTTCTCCAACTGGTATGTCTCCAGTTCAATTCTGAAACTCAAACTCTATGTGTTCCATGTTTTGCACTAGTTCGATTTGCTATCTATTTACTTTATCTTCCTGTTTACTACTTTATTCATCAAGTCTAAATTCTGTCCTCTCTTGTTCAAGTGTGTAATCAGCATGTCTAAGTCTCACTCGTTTGTTTGATACTTGGCCAGCATGTTTATTAGTCTTTGTTTACTCCCTTCAAATTGGTGTGATCGTGTTAGCAACTTAGCCTCCTAATGAACGTGATTGACCCTAATTGTATGGCTAATCGTGTCCAATGCACCCTGTTTTCAACATGATTTTTCTGCATTCCTGCTCTATGTTTTAACTGCCTATTATCATGGCTAACTTGTTAAGTCTCTGAATCAATAGACTCCTAAGTGTTCTGTGCATTTGTTTGTCTATATGCCTCCCCCTTCATGTATCCCTGATATGAACTCTATATGTTCCCAACCCCCTTGACTCCCTGTTTGTAAAGCTGATTGCTGAGTGATTGTGAGTCTCAGCACTCTAAGTTTGTGTGACTGTATGTCTGTTCTTTTCAGAATTGATTTCAAGACTGTTTTCACCCCTAGCATCTTCCTGAAAACTATTTCTATTCCTGAAAATCTTTTCACTTCTAAAATTGTCTCTACACTCTTTTACTAAGTCTTTCAAAACTGTGTCAAGCACTCTCACTTTACTCTTAGACTATTAATTTCTGCCCCTCTGGTGTGTGTACTGCTTAGGAATCCTTGAGATTCCTCTGAACTCTGGCACACCAGGGTTGGCCCTTCCACACTGCACATAACCAATCCTCTATTTGATAAAAGGTCTTGGTGCGAGCACTGCCCGGGATCCTTAAGGTCCTTAGGGAACTTTGACACACCAGGACACACTATTGGCTATAAGATTCTTGGCACTGAGACGGTTTATGAAGGCTTGGCATCCCCAGGTTTACTTTGGGCGTAATTCAGGCTCCCTATAGCATAGTTTACATTTATGTAATTCATTCACTATTGGTCTATAATAATAATTTCTTGTAAACAGATATTGGGGTAATTAGTAAAAAGGGGAGGGTTCCCATATGATTTTTGTGGGAAAACCCGGTAGAAATCCTGCTTTAGATTTATATTATGATGATTTGCAATAGAAATCAGGCTTTAGGATTATGTTGTGCTTATCTGCAATAGGAATCATGCTTTAGGTCTATATGTTATGTTACTTGTATTAGAAACATGTCATAGGTATGTGTTATTTGCATTAGAAATCCTGTCTTAGGATACTCACGTTTACTGCCTTTGCAAATTAGAAAACATGTTATAGTTCATCCCTTCATTTCTGATTCTGCATAAGTTGTCATCACCTGGAAATCATGTCATTAAGCTACTGCTGTAATCACGCTTAATAAAATGACCATATCTCTCTGTGCATTAGAAATCCAGCTTTAGGACTGTATTTGCATCTGCTTCGAATCATGTCTATCAAGAGGTTTAAAAAAGCCCCAACACATAGACATCATGTTCTAGTACAAATGCACATGAAATCAACTCTTGCAACAATCAGCACCTAGACCAGCATGCCTATAGGATTTAATAAAACTCAAGTTGTTTTAACTAATTCCCAGAATTAAGATTGCGTGTTTATAGGGTATTATAGGCCCACAGCTAGGCAAGCCTTAGGTAATTAATTGGTCTTATAAGACTGTAGAAACAATGCTCTACTTATTCGTGAACTGCCCAGATTCAACAGGTGCTAAAATTAGTAGGCAAACTGATTAGGTTTATGCTACTTCGCCCTAAAACAATGTTGCATATTCTCTGTTTGTCATGCTCACCTAGATATCCTGTTCTAGGACTTTTCTGAAATTCTCCGAAATATGCTGTTTGAGACGTGCTAATTATCTGTTTATGTGTGGAGGTAAACATGAGCCCCTTAATTGTTTTCTTATTTGACAGTCCTATATGTTCTTTGTTGTCGCTTAGATTTTTCCTTTTAAACACCTTAGGAGGGTCTTGAACTGCCTAAGATTAGAGGTCCTAAACACCTCCAGGGCCACAAGGAAGGGACGGGTAAAATACGCTTAGAGTTCGTTAATTAAAACCACTTATATAACCGCTAAGGGGAGGGTAACTGGGTAGTAAAGGATATGATGACCTGTGCGCTAATGCCATGTGTAATCGCTCTATTTGAGGAAGGCTTACCGGATATTGTACAGATGTGATCCTATAGCTAACGAACCTAGGATTTCCCCTCCTTTATTCACACATGTGTGCTTAGACTGCCTAACCTCCTTTATTCACATATGCGTGCTTAGACTGCCTAACTTCCTTTATTTACATATGTGTGCTTAGACTGCCTAAACTTCCTTTATTTACAAATGTGTGCTTAGACTGCTTATCTGTTAAATGAATAATTCACAAAATTGAGTTCGGCCGGGACCCACCGTTGTGGACCGCGAGGGGTGCCTAACACCTTCCCCTCAAGGTTATTTCGAGCCCTTACCCTAATCTTTGGTAATGCAAACTAGCTATATGAGTTAATTGCTCTAGGTGCCCTAACACACCTTAATCCGTTAGGTGGCGACTCTTCAAATACCCAATTCCCAAAGGAAACGAGTTGCTCCCAATGAATGTCGAAACTCGGACTTCCGCGAGGAAAAAGGGGGTGCGACAAAGTGTAGTGAAGATATGAGACACCTCACATAGTACTCGGTTGGATCATAAAATACCCAAGGAGAGGTTATTGCAATTATGTGGCAATTTTATAAAATAATTTTGCGACCTAGTTTTTTTATTTTTCTTTGAAATCTAGTTAAGAGCAACAATGCTATTTATAAAAATCGGCTATAGACTAATATAAAACTTGTTTGGCTCACCGGAAATAAATAGAAAAATCATTGTCATTTTAGAAAAAGAAAATCCAAAATTTATATATGGAGAAGACTACAATCTGATGGGAATCCTAATAGGGAAGTTGCAATCTTCTAGTATGACCTAGACCGAATAATAAATATAAAAACAGTGCTGATTTTGAAGATCAATAGTGAAATATCACTGCTTTCTTGAGAAATTTTGCTCGTGGAGACCAAAAATCAGCAACATTCATCATCACCTTTTAGAATAATAATAAAAATGAATTTTTGTTGATCTCTGTAAGATTGAAGAGAGCTGTAAATGATCTAGTTAATGGTGGTCAAACAGAGATGGATGAACTTTATTCAAGGTAATTGTCAATGAAGGTGGTGAATAAAACACGGAGGAGAAGGTGAAAGAATGTTGTCTATGGTGGTCAAAAATGGTGGTCTAATGGTATGGAAGAATTAGTGAGTGGTGAAGGAGGAGTTACTAGCAGCGGTGGTAGTTGGTTGAAGGTGAGGTGGTGGTGGGGTGGGGAGGAAGGGGAGGGGACGGGAGAGGAGTAAGATAGTATTGGGGTAGTGAAGTGGCATACCACGTGGCATCTACCGCATTGACATGTCAGACCACATGGAATGGTACTCGCCAAGGTGGAGGGGTATTTTTAGACTAGTTATGTGGTGCCAGGGTTATTAATAGACCGAAAGTATAACAGATTGTATAAATGATCCTTTTTACATAGTAGAAGAGTATTTTTGACCTTTTTCCCTTCATTCTTAATTTTTATTCTTTTTCCCTTTTCTTTTTCTCTCTTATTTTTCCTAACATTGAATCATTGCCCTCCAAACATTATAACAACCTTAACTACTAAACCCATGAAAGAATTAGGTATATAATACTTTGTGACGGTGCTTGAACCATCATCCTCCATCCTGAACCACATTGAGACAACCTTCCACCATCATTTTTAACCTTGTCAACCAATTATTTTCCCACATTTCAAAAAATTACTAGCCTTCATTTGTTAAAATCCCAGATCTTCATTGTTTCTTAAAACAAAAAGGACTCAAGAATTAAAATTGCTTGCTTTTTCCTTGGTTAATAAATTTTATAGTATTGTTCGAATAAGCCATATCCATGAAAGGTGAATCGTGGTCAAAGAATTTTTGGGACCAATGGTGTTTGCCGATTTTTTAATTTCGACCAGGATCTATATTTGGGTAGGCAAGGAAGGTGAATCATGGTCAAGGAATATTTTGTTTGGTGGCTTCCAGTGGTGTTCGGACAGATCTGGTCTGGTGGTGGTGGGTATTTTCTGGTAGGTCACATGCGGATATAGTAGGAGGAGGAGAGAGATTTTTTTCTGAAGGTTAGCTAGCCAGTTGCTCTCGCGACGCCGGCAACTACTAAAGAAGAGAGCAACCATTTTTTCCGTCAAAATTATATTACCCACTATAATGGTGGAGGGCAAGTGAGTAAAGCGGAGGGATTCTGATGGAAGGGAAAATGAGAGAAAAAAGAGAAAAGAAAAAAGAATAAAAATTTAAAATGAAAAAGAAATATTAAAAAGAAAGGTAAGGGTGGGTTTTAATTTTTATCGAAGTGGCCTCTTGCCACAGTGGACCGGTGCTAAGGTTGGGGTTGTTTTTGTTTACTTTTGTAATGGTAGGGATATATTTGGACTGATAGTAGAACTAGGAATAAACGTGAACAATTTATAAAGTAGCGGGACAAATCTGACCATTTCCCTTTTTTTTAACTATATAGTGCACTAGTATTACTTGGATATAAAATAAAAAACATGTCCCGTTCCCTAATAAATTACTAATACTTCGTTATCTTACTCTATGTGATAATTTTTTTAAAAATATTCAAAAAGGATAAAAAAAAATATTATATTTAAAAATAGTTTAACTTTGAACTTTATGTTTTATCCCTGATGACATATTTGTATAGTCATAAAAATATTTGTCATGACAATCAATCAATTGCTCTCTCTCAACTTCGCCCCCTCTCTCTTCGCTCTCTTGACTGACCGACGCTAACGTCCTTAGCACCACCTCCTCCGGCGAATCACCGGTTTCAACAGTAGCCGTAAAGGGCATTGGTGGTGTGTTGGGGTCTTGTATGGCTCATCTAGTGGCCGTAAAGGGCATTAGTAGTGGAGTACTGAGGTTCAAGGTAAAATAGAGGCCAAGAAAGTGGCATATCTGAAGCTTCTGGAGAGCGTGGACGAGGAGGCGAAGAGGACGAATAGGAAGCGGTATAAGATGGCTAAGAAGGAAGCGAAGTTAGCAGTTACTGCAGCCAAGATCGCTACGTTTGAATGCTTGTATGAAGAAATTAGAGGTAGAGGAAGGGATAAAGAAGTTGTACAAGTTAGCCAAGGTGCGAGAAAGGAAGGCCCGTGACCTGGACCAAGTGAAGTGCATCAAGAACAAAGACGACAGAGTTTTGTTGGATGAGGCAGTAATTCGTCATAGATGGTAGACTTATTTCCATAAACTCTTGAACGAAGAGGGGGACAGGAACATTGAGCTAGGAAACTTAGAACATTCTGAGTGTCATCGGGACTTTGGGTATTATAAGCGTATAAGAGTTGAGGGGGTTGAGGGGGCTATGTGTAAGATAAGCAGGGGGAGAGCGACCGACCCTAACGAAATCCCAGTGGAATTTTAGAAGAGCGTGGGTAGGGCGGGTTTGGAGTGGCTCACTAGGTTATTTAATGTAATTTTTAGGACGATGAAGATGCCCGAAGAATAGAGATAAGTACTATGGTCCCTCTGTATAAGAATAAGGGAGATATCTAAAGTTGCAACAACTACCGGGGCATCAAGTTACTAAGTCATACTATGAAATTCTGGGAGAGGGTGGTGGAGCTAAGGTTGAAGAGGATTGTGGATATTTCTAAAAACCAGTTCGGATTTATGCCAGGACATTTGACTACGAAAGCTATTCATCTTGTTAGGAGGTTGATGGAACAGTATAGGGAGAGAAAGAGGTATTTACATATGGTGTTCATCGACCTAGAGTAGGCTTACGATAAAGTGCCAATGGGGGTTTTGTGGAGATGTTTGGAGGATAGAGGTGTTCATATTGCTTATATTAGGGTTATTAAGGACATGTATAATGGAGCTAAGACTCGAGCAAGGACCATGGGAGGGGACTCAGAATACTTCCCAGTTATGACGGGGTTGCATCAGGGGTCAGCCCTCAATCCATTTCTATTTGCCTTGGCGATTGATGCGCTGACGCACCATATACAAGGAGAGGTGTTGTGGTGCATGTTATTTGTAGATGACATTGTTTTGATTGACAAGACGTGATGTGGTGTTAATGAGAGGTTAGAGATTTGGAGGCAGACCCTGGAATGTAAATGTTTCAAGTTGAGCAGGACCAAGATAGTGTACTTGGAGGGTGAAAGTTCAGTGTGAGGACTCAGGGTATGGACGAATGAATGAGGCTTGATTCTTAAGTCATCCCTAGGACAGAGAGTTTTAAATACCTTGGGTCAGTTATACAAGGAATGGAGAGATCCACGAGAATGTTACACATCGTATTGGGCCAGTATGGATGAAACAGAGGCTCGTTTCAGGTGTTATGTATGATAAGAATGTGCCGCCTAAACTTAAAGGTAAGTTTTATAAAGCGATGGTCAGACCGACTATGTTATATGGGTTGAAATAAGGATGTTGAGATGGATCTGCGGGCATACCAGGCTGGATAGAATTAGAAATGAAGTTATTCGGGATAAAGTGGGCATGGCCCCTGTGGAAGACAAGATGCAGGAGGTGAGACTTAGATGGTTTGAACATGTGAAGAGGAGAGACGTAGATGCACCCGTGAGGAGGTGTGAGAGGTTGGCCTTTAAGAGCCTAAGGAGAGGTAGAGGTAGGCCGAAGAAGTATTGGGGAGAGGTGATTAGGCAAGATATGATTTTGCTCCAGCTCACCGAGGACATGACCATGGATAGAAAGGTGTGGAGATTAAGAATAAAGGTAAAAGAATAGAATAGGTTGCCTAGCGTTAACCTTGTTTGTAACAGTAGCTTTAGTACATGAGTTTCCATTATTTATGTATTTTCATATTCCTTGATTTATGTGATTACTTGTCGTTGCTTTCGTTTCAGCCTTCTAATTACAATACTCAATTTATTTTTGTATCTTTGTATTTTTGCTTCGGTTTTATAACTGTTGTGATTGCTGCTACCCTTCCTTTTATCTTTCCTAAGCGAAGGGTCTTTCGGAAACAACCTCTTTGCCTTCTTGAAGTAGGGGTAAGGTCTGCGTACACACTACCCTCCCTAGACCCCACTTGTGGGATTATACTAGGTATATTATTGTTGTTGTATAAAAATATTTGTCATATTTTAAAATTTCTCATTTCTTTCTTAAACTTGAAATGGATAACAACAACAAACCCAGTATTATCTCACATTGTAGGGTCTGGGGAGGGTAGTGTGTATGCACAGAGGCAGATCTAGGATTTAAACTCTATGAGTTTGACCTTTAATATTTTCATCATTGAACTCATAGTAAATTTAAAGATATGGGTTCATATCTACTATTTTTTTTATAATTTTAACAGATTTTTACACATAAATTTATGTTTCGTGTCAAGAGTTCTAGGTTCAGTTGAACCCGACACTCCTTTGCTGCATCTGCCCCCTGTGTACGTAGACCCTACCCCTACCTTGTAAGGATAGACAGACTGTTTCTAATACACCATCGACTTTGGAAAGCATAAGCACCATATTAATGAAAAGATATATAAGAAGGGACAACACCAAAAAGCCATATAAAAGTAGCATAAAAATATCAAGATAATAAGATGACCAAAATGATAGAAAATGATGGGTAGTCATAGAAACCTACTACCAACAGAATGCGAGAATGTGTACTAATACTACAGGTATAAACAGTCTTGACCACCTACCCTACTACCCTAATTCTCGACCTTCACACCTTTCTATCAAGGGTCATGTCCTCGGTCAGCTGAAATTGCCATGTCTTGCATAATCACCTCTCCACACTTTATCTTTGGCCTAAATCTACCTCTCCGTAGGCCCTCTAAGTTCAACCTCTCACACCTCCTCATCGGGGTGTCTGTGCTCCTCCTTATCACATGTCCAAACCACCTAAGCCTCACTTCTCGCATCTTGTCCTTAATAAGGGCCACACCCACCTTGTCGCGAATAACCTCATTCTTAATCCTATCTAACCTGGTGTACCCTCACATCTATCTCAACATCCTCAACTCTGCTACCTTTATCTTCTGGACATGGTTGATCTTGACTGGCCAACACTCAGCCTCATACAACATAGTCGGTCTGACCACCACTCTGTAGAACTTACCTTTAAGTTTTGGTAGCATATTCTTATCATACAAAACTCCTGAAGCGAGTCTCCATTTCATCAATCGAGCCCCAATACGATGTGTTACATCTTCATCAATCTCCACATCCCCCTGTATAATAGACCCAAGGTACTTAAACTTCCTCTCCTAGGGATGATTTGCGAGTCCAGCCTTACCTCTCCTTCTCCTCCCAGAATCTCACCACTGAACTTACACTCCAAGTATTATGTCTTAGTCCTGCTCAACATGAAACCTTTAGACTATAGGGTTTGCCTCCATACCTCTAACCTCGCATTCACACCGCCTCACGTCTCGTCAAACAATATAACATTATCTGGAAATACATACACAACGACACCTCCCCTTGGATGTGGTGCGTCAGTACGTCAATCGTCAGGGCAAACAAAAAAGGGATGAGTGCCGACCCCAGGTGCAACCCCATCATGACCAAAAAATATTCAGAGTCCCCTCCCACCGTCCTCACTCGGGTCTTTGCTCCATCATACATGTCCTTAATCACCCTAACGTAGGCAACAAGTACACCTATAGCCTCCAAACATCTCTACAAAACCTCCATCGGGACTTTATCGTATGCCTTTTCTAAGTTGATGAATACCATATGCAAATCTTTTTTTCCTCTCCCTATACTGCTCCATCAATTTCCAAACAAGGTGAATGGCTTCTATAGTCGAACACCCTAGCATAAACCCGAACTGGTTCTCAAAAATAGACACACTCCTCCTCACATTTAGCTCCATTACCCTCTCCCAAACTTTCATAGTATGGCTAAGCAACTTGATACCCCGATAGTTATTGCAATTTTGGATATCACCCTTTTTTTTGTATAAAGGCACCGTCGTGCTCCACCTCTACTCTTCGAGCATCTTCTTCTTTCTAAAAATGACAATAAATAACCTAGTGAGTGACTCCAAGCCCGTCTTTCCCGCACTCTTTAAAAACTATCGGGATTTCATCCGGCCCAGTCGTTTTGCCCCTGCTCATTTTACGTATAGCCCCCTTAACCTCCTTAACGTTAATCTGCCTACAATACCCAAAGTTACAACAACTCCCAGAGAGTTCCAAATCACCCAGTACAATGTTAATGTCTCCCTCCTTGCTCGAGAGACTATGGAAGTAGGTCTTCCATCTCCGACGGATAAGCCCCTCATCCAACAAAACTCTACCTTCTTCGTACTTGATGCACTTCACTTGGTCCAAGTCACGAGCCTTGCTTTCCCTTACCTTGGCTAACCCAAACAACCTATTAACCCCACCTCGGCCCTCGAGTTCTTCATACAAGAAACTAAAAGCTGCAGTCTTGTCCACCGTAACAGCTAACTTTGCCTCCTTCTTAGCCAACTTATACTTCTCCCTATTCGCTATCTTCTTTTCCTCATCTACACTTTTCACTAGCTTCAAATACGCCACTTTCTAGGTCTCCACTTTTCCTTGAACCTCTCCATTCCACCACCATTATCATTTGTGATGACTAGAGTAATCCTTCGAGATTCCTAATACCTCTCTAGCCGCTTCCCTAATGTACTGCACAGTCGTGGTCCACACAGAGGTTGCGTCCCCACTACTCCTCTAAGCCCCCATACTCAACAACTTAACCCCTAACTCATGCGCTTTAGCTTCTATCATGGATCCCCACTTGATACTAGGTTGTTTATACTTCGCCCTCTTCTTCCTCTTCCTCGTGATCATAAGATCCATGACTAGAAGCCTATGAAGGGTCGTGAGGTTCTCACTCAGGATGACCTTACAATCCGTGCAAAGACCTCTATCGAACTTCCTACTGAATAGATAATCAATCCGAGTCTCCGCCACCGAACTCCGGAAGGTGACCAAGTGCTCCAACTTCTTCGGGAAACTCAGGTTTGCTATTACCAAATCAAATGCTCAAGCAAAGTCCAGCAGAGAAGTTCCTCCTCTATATATATCTCCCAAACCAAAGCCACCATGCATATCATCATACCCCCCAAAAGTCGCTCCAATGTGGCCGTTGAAATATCCTCCTACAAAAAGCCAAGAGTATGTGGAATGCCACGCATTATCTCATCCAAATCTTCCCAGAAATGCCTTTTGACTTCCTCATCTAAGCCTACTAGTTGTGGAGGTTAGGAAGGTGAACGACAAGCTAATGACTATTAAGCTAGTTGTTGGAGGATTTACGCTAAAAATGGATAATAAATAACAAATAATAAACTAATAAACAAAATATAGACTAATTAGCATAAAGAATCTCATACTCAACAACACTTCTTGCGATTAGTGTCACACCTCCTTTTTCCCGAGGGATAGGGAGTTTTTCCAATTAAAGTGACATTAATCGAAATGGGAGTGACTTATGCTCAGGGCAATAATCATGTGCTCACAATTAGTATTCTCAATTTCAATTATTTTTATAGTAATTTTCATGGTAATTTTTGTAAAAGCACTTTGGATTCAGAAACTAAACGAATGAGGAGGAAGGAGGAGAAAAAGAGCATGGAGATAGAAGTAGTAGTTTCCCGTTAAATCTATATTTATAAATCTTTTAAAATGAAACAATATGTAAATAGTGGCTTAAAAAAGATTGATATTTCTTAATAGTTCATCAATTCAAAATTTCTAATTAAACTCTATACAACATAAGATAGTACATCAATTTATACATGGGAAAACTACCCATACAGTCAGTTCATAAGCAATTTTAATGAAAACTAGCCCAAAATAAAATATCTACCAAAAATAGCCCAAATGTCATTTTGTCAGACAAGTTTATTTTGCTAAATTACAAAGGTAGTTCAAACTTTTTGAGACATTGGACTTGAGCAATATTGCAAAATTTTAATTCATTTAAGTTGAAATTCAGAGAATCAAGCACCTTAATTCGATTTAAGAATCACTATTAAACGATAGTTTATTGGATGGGTCGAAAGATTAAACTGAAAACTCCATGGACAGCCATTGAAGATTGCTTAAGCTTGAATTCAAAAATTTCGGCTTTTGAAATTGAAATTTATTTTGAGTGGGTGTTGCTGTAAAAGATTAGGTACATCTTAAGGAGTTTGAATCTCAGATTTTTTGGATAACTTGGTGGAGTTTTGAGGTGGTTTGAATTGAAATTTCAAAGTAAAAGATGAACATGAAAAAAGATGTTATGTGTATCATTTGTGTATCACAGATGTATCATATGTATATTCATATATAAATATGTGTGAGATACATGCATGATACAAATTTGATATATGTCTCCAGTGGAGTAGATAGAATTTCCGCCAAGGATGATCAAACTTTAAAAAAGTCAATAATTTTTTTTGCCAATGAATGGTGTACTAATTTTTTATAATCAAACTATGGAACATTTAGCTAAACAATAAAAAAATGATCTATAATTTTATAAATCAAAATTAAAATAACAAAAAGATAACATTAAAAATTTACTACTAATAAAAGTAAGCATGAAACCAAAGTAAAGAGAGAGTCGGGAGGATTTATAGTTTGTAGAGAGCTTTTGTTGAATTTTGTTTTGTAGAGCTTGACTTTTAAATTGTAAAATTTATTTAAGAAATAACTTTTAGTTAAAAAATTACTTTTAAGATTAGTTGTTTATATTTACATAAATTTTAAGTTTTAAGAATAATTTATTATAAAAAAATATAGATTGAAAAAGAATCAAATAGATCACACATGGTGGCTTTCGTTTAGTTTTGGCAAAAAAAATATGCAGAGCTTTAATTTGAACCCATGTGCAGACAATAAATTGCATCAAGAAAATAATCAAGATGAAAAAATATTGCAACAATCATAATATTTTATTCCAAATAACTTGAGTGTTGCAATCTCTATGATTTCTCTGATTCTTCTTTCCAATAGTAAAAAAACTTACTAAAGGACCTCTAAGCTTGATCTTGAATCTATATTGTTGTTACGTAACGAT